>NC_091123.1:96664753-96927253 GCF_040183065.1 Periplaneta americana
ACTGAAACTAGAATTTATATATAAAAAATACCGGTTTTTCTGTATGGTTGTGAAACTTGGACTTTTACTTTGAGAGAGGAACAGAAGTTAAGAGTGTTCAAGGGTAAGGTGCTTAGGAAAATATTTGGGGCTAAAAAGGATGATGAAGTCACAGGAGAATGACGTTACACAACGCAGAACTGCACGCATTGTATTCTTCACCTAACATAATTAGGAACATTAAATTCAGACGTTTGAGACAGGCAGAGCATGTAGCACGTATAGTTGAATCCAGAGATGTATATAGAGTGTTAGTTGGAAGACCTAATGGAAAAATACGTTTGAGAAGGCCGAGACTTATATGGGAGAATATTAAAATGGATTTAAGGGAGGAGGAATATGATGGTAGGGACTGGATTAATCTTGCTCAAGACAGGGACTAATGGCGGGCTTATGAGAGGGCGGCAGCAATGAACTCCAGGTTCTCTAAAAGCCATCTTTTATAAGTAAGTAAGTGAATTTGTCGTAACACTCATAAGTAACAATAATAAAGTTACAAACTACATCTAAGCTAAACGTAATATTGTTGCAAAAATAAAGAAAAACACTAGGATGGAGAATAAAGGTTTCTATTTAACTTATGTATATTTTCAAGTTTCAAGTCAAGTAAAATCTCTTAAGAATATGCAATGTAGTGATCTTGATTATTGTAAAACAAAAATAAATAAATAAAAGTGAAAAAAAAATTAACTGACACCAATTGTAGACAAAGACGCAGCAGAGACGGCCGACAAGCTGAAGAAGAAATGGGCAGGACACATGATGCGACTCAACGCGAACCGGTGGACACACATACTTACGACATGGGATCCAAGGAGTGGCAAACGGAACGCTGGAAGACAGAAGACAAGATGGGCAGACGAACTTAGAGCAAGATTCGGCCATCTATGGTCAAGAACAGCGAAAGACCGACAACAATGGAAACTAATCACAAAGTGATTTGCAACCTAAACAGTGACTAGTGAACAGTGGACCCTTCAGATATGACATTACAAAAGTGACCATCATTCCCGGAGTGGCTAACCGGGAACTGCTTGACAAGCCACCCTGCATAGTCAGGAGGCCCTTGCCCTTCACGGGATTTCGTGGCTAATTCTAAATTCTAAATTGTAGACAGACAGTTTCAAAGTTAGGTACTAGCCAAATTGCGTACGAAATCAACTTTTCACCAGTGTGACTTATTCGTGAAAGGACAGCACTAATTACGCGCCTTAAGTTCTGTTGCTAAAGGAAATAATACAAATGAAACTGAATATTTAAACTAAAATATTTAATTTGTTAACTCCAAATTTTATTTTTAAAATAT
Source organism: Periplaneta americana (assembly GCF_040183065.1). NCBI lineage: Eukaryota > Metazoa > Arthropoda > Insecta > Blattodea > Blattidae > Periplaneta > Periplaneta americana. Next base: position 96,666,099 of record NC_091123.1, read on the forward strand.
TACACTACAATTCTTTATACTCCATGTACATAATCTGCATTAGCCGCCAGCTGCTTCATAAAACTCGAATTAACTTCAATAATCTTTTCTTAAAATATGGCATTTAATCAAACAATACTTTGCACAAAGTCAGTACATTATCCATTTTATTCTCCGGGCATTTATCTTAATAGACTCATTTCCAATTACGGCTACACCAAAGAGTCAACCTAATAGCCTAAAATATTTGTACAAAGAAAAGTTGTTGATAATTCCTCGCAGACACATTAAAGAACCTTATTTCCAAGATCAACAAGCCTGCGAAAGAGATACGTCGTACAAGACGTCATCAAAACGTCCTTTCCCAGAGGCGCCCTACAATTCCATTGAAGTTAATGCAGCGCCTTGATGAAGTCGCGGCATAAAAACAAACACCGCGAAACTTGGCACGGTAATCGATGTATGGGGAGCAAAGAAGACGTACCAAGTGACAAAGACAGCGGAGGAGTCGAAGATGAAAGCCTTACAAGAGATCGTCTCATTTTGTAGCTTCTTTCTCATTCCTCTTCCTCCACACCAGGAATGGAATGGGTCTAAGAAACACGCTATTTATATGTAAATCATGCTTCAAAGGAAGAAGTGTAGATGTACAAGACAATAGAGACACCCACAATGTTAGTAATGAACAAATTAATGTCTAAAGTCTAGTTACTGGGCGCAATCGCTCGCCGACATTTATTTTAGTTAAGCAACACTTAATTTCTTTTTTATAATGTGAAAATATATCCTTAAAATAGTGTTAAGGATATTAGATTGGTAACTGTAAGTTATGGCTTTAATATGTACATTGTGTGATATGCCGAAATGAAATTGAATAGTATTAATCAATAGCCTGAAGTACTATAAAGGCCCGCTCCCACTTAGCGAAATCGAATCGAACACAATTTCTCTTCGCAATGTATTTAAATGGAAGATAGCAGAAAGCGGCGCGGCGCGGCGCGGCGCGGCGCGGCGCGTCGAATCGAACAGAACAGAATTTAGAAGCTAGAATATTTATTCCACTGCCGGAACAGAATTTCTTGTTTCGGGTATAATCGTAAGTTCTCGTGAAGCCTTCGTGAAAAAACAAATGAACCACATTCATTCTTGGCGCCTTAATTTTTTTATTATTGAAAGTTGTTGAAATAATAGCCTACGTACCAAAAATCACAATTTAATATGAACAAAGAAAAATTAATCAATCTTGTGCAGAATTATCCTCTTTTGCATGATAAAACACAAAACACAAATGTACTGTTCTGTTCGATTCCACTAGATGTGAGCGGCAGCAGACTTTTCGTTTCGATTCGATTCGGGTCGATTCCGCTGAGTGGGAGCGGACCTTAAGGGTCTAGACCACGGCCATGGCTTTAAACCACGTTTGGATTTATAAAACGAGGTCTTTTTCATTTTTCTCAGCCATGGCTTGAAACCATGGTCTGAAGCAGAGACCAATGCTGGGGTAGGTTTAAAACCACGGCCTCATGTATACAAGATGGACATAGTAGAATAGCTGGATGATTACCAAGGAAAATTTGTTTCTACCAATATTAAATCCCCGGATTGGAGTGATGAGAGACAGGAAAAATCCTATAATCCTTTATAACTATATAAGGAAGATAATTTCAGGCAAATATTTCGATTTTCGAAGGAATCAACGCAAAATTTAGCAAGAACGCTAAATAATAATCTGCATCGAAATTGCAAGAACCGGCGGGTTGACACCTTCTTTTTGCTTTGAGGGAAGTAAGATATAATATTTTATATTAATTATACCTTTATGTCTATAAGATGATATATCTTAATTATTAGTTTTTACAGTAATTTTTGACATTTATTTAATACTCGAAAATGATGTAGACCTACAAGAATATGAAGCAAACGTGATTTTTCTCCTTATTTCAAGTTTTGTGCTAGTAGGTCTTTCCACGTAATGCTAGTCTATTATATGTGAAAATAGAACCATACTACATTTTAGTTTCAATTGAAATTTTAGTCAAGTTAATATTTAGATTATTAATTCCTTAGAACCGGGTATTCAGGTAGTTAATGTTAGTAATAGTTATGAACAAATGATAAACTACAACATAAACGCTCGACTTGTGCTAATTATTTGGGTAATATCATTCTGGTATCTAAAAATCCGTTCCCTATTAAATACTAATGCTAGTATCGTAAACGCACATAATAAATCTGTAAATTATTAAATATAACAATACCTTAACTGAGAACAAAGAATGTGACTTGCTGCAATTGAATAAAAATATTAATCCCGATGTTCATTACTTTCTAATATCGACTGTTTACAGGAATAAAAATCGATTCTAAGTTGCATTGCCATATGTAAAACCCACGAACCTCGGTTTCTCCTAAAGCGTGGCTCGACTTCGTTTTAGAAATAGCATAAGGATTCAGACCTCGATCGCGGTTTAAGAGCCGGGGTATGAAACCACGATTTCGTCCGTGTTTTAGAAATCGACCGTTATAGTCTTTAGATTGCGATGGGTGTAGAACAAAAAACTAAGGGTCTGCAGTTTCTGCAGACAAGGATTTCAATCTAACATATCTATCCTCATCTAGTATCTCCAACTTCGGTATTTGCAATTGCCTGAAGTGAATTTTTCTTAATTTTTCGTAAAACAGAAAATCGATGTTACGGTGAGACAAACAATTCAATTATACGTTACACGCAACACTTCAAGCTGAAAATCATATTCACTTTTATATTTTATTTTCTTTAATGATTATTGTTAAAAATATACGTAAATGAAGGTATGTATTATGCGCTCAAGTAAGAAAATCTTTCGTGTTCTGTAGGCCTAATTTGCACAGACCACATGGTTTATAACGCCACTATGCCAGACGCCTGACTTAATTAAGCAATTGTATGGCTGGATACGTTAATTAACGAATTCTTTGCCATTATGCACAAAACTTGCTTTCTAATTTAGGTACATTTTATATTCAGACCAATTTTGATCCATAGTTTTGGAAGAATTCTCTGACTAGACCTGGAGGATAGCAATAATATAAATCGTGTTCTTTCTATACTTAAAAATCATTTCAGATTACAAAATTGTATATTAATCTCTTAAGTACAATTTATTAAACAAGGGGGATTCATTTATGTATAGGCCTTCTGTTGATAATGCCTCATCAGTATGAAGTAAAAATATATTTTATATAAGAAAAATTAGTTTGAATTGTTTACTAATATTGTTTCTGTCCGAATGCAGTGCCCTTCAAGGGAAATGTTAGTCTCTGAAACAACAATTTAGAACATTGTTACAAAATCACTAAAGGAAACTTAGCACAATGGTGTTAAGGATATCTTGATTACTTACAACCCTGGAATTTATGTTACAATGGACTTTCTGTATTGAATGCCCATGCTGTTCGTTTATATCTGCAGCACGCAGTCGAATATTAGACATCTTTTCTTTAAAGACAGAGGCTGACTTAAATGAGGGAGATATTCATATTTAATTCTTTAAAAGAGACAGAGATTGGATTTTTTCATTGCTGGTAATCAGAAAGGAAATCAAAATTTTGTCACACATATGTGGGAAATGCTTCCTATATTGTTAAGAACTCTCGACGCTTTGTCGATTCCATCAAACACATCCGTGTGGACAGTGAAGACACCCTGGCTGGTTTTGATGAGGTCAGGCTATTCACTTATGTTCCTATAGATGAAATCCTCCATATTGTGATGTAGTTTATGCTGTGGGCAATTTTATTATTTATGGTGGCTGTACTGTTTACTTTATTTTTCCTGAACGTACCCTGATCTTCTCCTCCGCTGATTGGAGGAACGACACGCACCGCCGGTCTCGGCTTGGAGACCGAGCGAATGTTCAGTTGGTGAGAGAATTCGACGCAGTTACGACTTCAAGAGAGAAACGGGCAGTCTCCCGTCTCTGCTGAGATAGTCAACTCATCGCATTACGTGGTTCCGGTGGTCAAGGTGACCCGCTGATTTGGATAACTGCGACTTTCGTCTGTGTGGTACAATTCATTGGTGGAACATCGTTTGGATATCATCGCTTTACAGACTAAGGGATGGTATGTTTCATTCCTAGCAGTGCGCTGGCCAGCATTCCTGATTTTCACATTCTACACTACGAGGGATCATTGGAGTCCATAAACCTGCAGGGAAGTTCTCTGGGGTCGTTACACCATTAATGTATATAATGGCTTACTTGGTTACCGTGTGCTTTTCATGGATTTGAACTTTGATTCAGCTAAAGGTTGGAGACTACAACTTTATATGTCTTATTTGAGCCGAGTCTTTTCAGACTGTATTTTCAGTGAGTGTTCAGTTTACTCTGTTATACATCGCCATTCTTACATTCATTTTGATGGCAGACATTAATTTTCTCTCTTTCATTACCTCACCATTTTATATTGTTATTAGATCTATAATTATTTTTTTGTTCTTGTATTCTTTACATTAACTTATCTCTCTCAGTTTGTTAATATTAAATTGTTATAATTATCATGGTATTTATACTATTTGTGAAAGGCAACCAAAAATACCTTAAGTTACGATCCTTTTCTCCTTCCTGGGTTGTACCCAGGCACGCTGATACAACAATATTATAAAAGGAAACTAGAAACAAGTAACGAATTCACAAAATCCACACGTATTTAAGTACCGGTAGCATTTATATGCGCACTTTCGAAAGTGTAGGCCTACATAATACTGTATTGCCTATTTCTAATTTAGACGCAATTATTTTTAGCAAAACGATGGAATGGCCATGATATCACCGTTATCCATCATGATCAGCAACATCTATAGCTTATGGAGCATTTTGAGGAAATGACTTTGTCATCCGCCGTCCATAAAGTTTCACTGTGACTCCGGTATGCAGACGACACATTTGGCCTCATGATTGTCACCTGCTAGTTGCTTCCTGAAGCAAGTACACTCGTTTATATCACGATCTAATGCACAATAAGAGTGAATCAAATATCTGTATTCCATTTGTAAATATATTAGTCACATTTTACGATAAAAAGCTATCTATGTAGATATACTAGAAACCTACGCATATACACAGATATACCCATTTCAATTCTAAACACTCCCAAATATTAACGAAAGTTGCATCTAATCCGCTCTCCATATCACGAGTACCATTTGCAACAAAAAGATCTGATCTGCTTCTTGAAAGACAATTTCTTAAGAATACTCTTGCGTCAAATGGCTACACAAACAATTTCATTGGAGAACATATAAAGAGAACACACAATAACAGTTCTTCATAACCCCTGACTACCATCTAAATTTGATATCTAAAATGCATATGTGAAAACTACTAAAACAGGTTTTCTGAAAATATAACATTAGAACTGCGTGTATTTCAGGCAACGCACTTCGTCAAATTAATCTAGAAACAAATCGAAATCGAATATCATTTACCCTGAAGACTACATTTATAATATACCGTACGAATATTGTGGGGTGCAAATGGTTGAGATTAGTAGGTCGCTATCAGTAAGTATCAAAGAACATACTGTCATTGACAAGTCAAGAATAAAATTGCTGGTCACGAAATAAACTTGGAAGATACATTTACCATAAAAATGGAACCTTCTCACATTCTCTCAAAACGAAAAGAAGTCGTAGATATTATTTTTTCAGATACCCCTATCGGCCAACCCAGAAGTAGGACTACCTATCATCTAAGAAGCTTATAAACTGCAAGATAACAGATAATACTACCTCGCATAACCATTTCATAGGGCTATTCTATTTTTCTGATTTTCTTTTCTACCGCTATGACAGCACTCATCCTATACAATTGCTAAAAATATAGTTTTCAATTGATCTACTATAATCTGCTTATTTTAGTTGGTGATATACATTTGCGTTTTAATTTATCCTATTTTCGTTCCAAATTTCACATATAGTTTATTTATTTTCTTCCTATGTTTATTTAATTTCATGAAATTTTGGTCTTGGCACCCTAAATGTGATATTGATTCTTTCCACTATATGTATATCCTGAAATATTAGAATTTAGTTGGTAGTCAAACAGATTAACATACTCAATGTATCTGCCCCCATTGAATACAGACTGCTTCTCATCCCATTTTTTTTAACTGTTATGAACTGGAGATGAAAGAATGGCAAGACGAAAAAATAGTCAGTTATGTACTGGAGACGAAAGAATGGCAAGACGAAGAAATAGTCAGTTATGTACTAGAGACGAAAGAATGGCAAGACGAAAAAATAGTCAGTTATGTACTGGAGATGAAAGAATGGCAAGACGAAAAAATAGTCAGTTATGTACTGGAGATGAAAGAATGGCAAGACGAAGAAATAGTTATGTACTGGAGATGAAAGAATGGCAAGACGAAGAAATAGTTATGTACTGGAGATGAAAGAATGGCAAGACGAAGAAATAGTCAGTTATGTACTGGAGACGAAAGAATGGCAAGACAAAAAATAGTCAGTTATGTACTGGAGATGAAAGAATGGCAAGACGAAGAAATAGTCAGTTATGTATTGGAGATGAAAGAATGGCAAGACGAAGAAATAGTCAGTTATGTACTGGAGATGAAAGAATGGCAAGACGAAGAAATAGTCAGTTATGTACTGGAGATGAAAGAATGGCAAGACGAAGAAATAGTCAATCTTCGAAACCATGTGATTTCATTTTTGATTACAAGTAATTGAAAAAGTGCAAAATACACCTCTTCTAATTAACAAAGGTGACACTTCCTTCCTTTGGATTTTTTCTAATAATTGTAATAAAAAGATCCTGAAAAGGTTGCTACTGTAAAGATAAATGTCTGATTTGCTGTCGTAATTGTCATCAAATATTCGTGTCCAGTAGTCTGCATTCCATACTGTCTGCTACAAAAGCTATGTCATAACTTTTGTTAAAATTCAGCCTGTCGTAACATTACTACAAATTATTTTGCTTTTGTAAAATGTATGAAATACATTTATGACTAAGGTAACTGGACTCTACAATATTTGGCCTACCTATGCTTTGGATTTTTTTTATTTTGAGTAAATTGAAATATGAAAACTGATACATTCAAAAGGGCAAACATTTGTGAGCATCTTTAAAGACAGTTGAGCACATTGTGCATACGTTTCGTCTGCAATATCCGCCGGGCTTATCACGTAACACCAACTTTTGAAATATTGCCCTGGGTCCGTATAGAAGATCGTAGGCAAATCCACTGTATATCCCTTCTCTTTCATATATTGCATTCCTCCACTCCTGTCTATCTCGCGTCTCGTTTTCAAAATTTATCCACCACCATAGTCTAGACACATGACAACAACACTTCTCAATATTATCCATTCCCTTCTACCGAATATCCTCATACTCATCTTCTTTCACTGTGGCTGTTCCTCGACTTTGGAATTCCCTACCGAGTAATGTTAGAGACTGTCAGTCGTCAAACCAATTTAGGGATAGACTGAGAAAATATTTTTCAAATAATTCTCGTTAACTCGTTAATAATAATAGTTGTTTCGAGTTTCTCAATACTTAATGGTTACTATTACAGGATAAATATTTAAATGATCTCATTATTATTGCTATTATTATTGTTATTATTACTTATTGCCATTATTATTACTATTACTATTTTTATCAGTGTTTATTATTGTCTCACTAATATTACTTATCTAACTTTCATTATTTGCTTTTAATTTCATTATTCACTTTCATGTTGTTTTGTGATCTAGATATAAATGTAATCGACTACTGTATGCATATTGTTATCAATCAGAATTAGATTCTGGTCGAGCGGAAGAGAAGGCCAACTGGCCTAAGCTGTGCCAGATTAAATAAATAAATAAATAAATAAATAAATAAATAAATAAATAAATAAATAAATAAATAAATAAATAAATAAATTTATTATTATTATTATTATTATTATTATTATTATTATTATTATTATTATTATTATTATTATTATTTTGAACGTCCTCATGGTTAGAGTGAAGCTTAAAAATATTTTTAGCATTTAAGTCACATTGGATACATATACGGGTATAGGACAATTCGTCCGCGGCTTTACGTCCCCGGACATTTGGGTGCAGAAAACTAGTTCCCAGATGAAATTGGTTCCAAAAACTTTTGGTCCAAGATGAAATTGGTTCCAAACCTTATGGTCTCAGTTGGTTCCAAAGACAATGCGTACCAAGAGTTATTTGTTCCCAGTTACGTATTTTTAATAACTTAATTATTATACATAATTTCATTTTATTGTCAAATATTTGATTACAGACTTCAAAGGTTGTCGGCGATATTGTGTCCAATTGTCCGCAGGTAGGAAAACACGTCGTCATCTTCATTATAAGTAGGATATCGTCCAACCATCCTGCCTGTGAGTGCTTCCGTGGACATGTACATTTTTTTTTTTTTGGCGGGTGCATGGCCGCCCTCTGCCCGGTCCATATTAATGTCGATTTCCGCGGCTTCCTCCTGAAGGTAGCTGAGGAAAGTCAAGGTAATTGGATGAGCTTTTCCGATCAGGACGTTGAATTGAATACTCTTTCAAATATAACTATAACAATATAGGCCTATATAGATGGGTAGGGATGAAGGTGAAAGTGAAAATGCAATGGAATGGTTTTAAACTTCCCCCTCAATGTCTAAATTGACTTGATTATCTAAAACATTCAATTTAGCTTCTTCAAAGTCATTGTTGCTACGTACCGGTCCAAATATGAAGCCTGGACCAAATAAAATTTATTAAGTTACCGAATAGTCCGAGCACGAATTTTTTATGAGACCGAATTGTCCGGGAACGAATTGGTTTTGGGACCGAGTTAGTTATGGGACGGATTTTCGGGAACGAATTGTCCGGATCAGACATATACTTATACGCAATATGACCTATTTTTTCTTTCTTTTGCACAGAAATATGGAAATAATGATACAGAAATAAAACAAATTCTTCTTTTTAAGTGTGATGGTATCTAAAGTGTAAGAAAAAACCCCTGCAGTTTGTATTAACTGTGTGTTGAATATTGTGTTGAATAGAATAAAAGAACACGTATAACAAAGATCAACAAAATACGTGAATAGTATATTCTACTGGTACTGTGGTCAGTGAACTCGAGCGTTCAAATTTGAATTTCAAATGAAAAAACGGTCGCTTATGTTTGGAGCAGAACTCGATTTGATTGCTACCTATTGAGAAATTATTGAAGGAACGAGGAATTATTGAAGGCAGACGCCGTTAGATGTCTCTATATTCATGTAAGAAATCCTCCATTAAGAGTTCACCCTCCTGAACTGAACTGCCACCAAATTGAAACTGGTTTGCATTACATGCCAGCGCTATTGGCCGAATTTCACCTATAACTAAGTCAAAATCGAGACTAGGCCATATTGGGTATTAGGCCGTACTGGGTCCACCTACCTTACATAAAAGTAGCTAAGAGCCATTTGTGTGTTTGTTCTGCGATTAATGAGTGGCAGTCACACTTCTGGTGAAATAAATTTAACTCCAACATTTTTATCATCGAAATAGAATGTAATTTTAGGTTCTTAGCCTACTTGTATTCAGTAAGCCAGTATTCACGTACTTCGCTTCCTGTTAAGAACGTGGGCCCTCACAGTAACTCCTCCGCGAAGACAAACTTCGACTAACCAACTTCTTGACATTTTGCGATAAAAGTTCTCCTGGAAACTTCTCCGTATTTTTTATGGTCCCCACTTGTTTGATCAAATTTCTTACGTTAATTTACAAGATCCATAAAAGACAACCACTTGTCTGCAATAAATAATCCTTCAGGTTCTTGCCATTGTGTGTAGAGTCAATTTCAAAGCGCTGGCTAGTGTGAGTACTCACAACTTTCCGGGTTTTAATTAATTATTTTTCAGTCAGAAAAATAAATGTAGCCTACTCTACAAATAAATTCTCAGCAGTATCTGCAGTCACTGGAAGATGTATTAGGAATTGTTAGTTATAATGAGATTTTCCTACTTTGGTATAGTTTAATGTTCGTCTAGAGTATTTATATTGGTATAAATTCATTTAAAGGCATTTCTTTTATTTTTGTTTAGTATTCGTTGATACATCTGTCACCAGGAGGTTCATGTATTCCCCAACACAAGACGTACAGTGCTATAATCACAAATATTTCTTATGTTTTGAATACGTATCAAAGCTAAGTGCTTTTGATTCTTGCTAAGCCATTTTTTGTATGTTGTTATTTTATTGAAACGATATTTTGAGTAACTTAAGATGTCTTACAAACCAAATAAACTATATAATTACAATATAAATAAAATGAGTGAAAAGAGAGAACTCAGAATGTGAGTCCAAGAACAAAATGAAAAATTTGACATTTTAGTAAGATATTCAAGTCAAAAACGATCTGAAATAGCCAAGAATTCCAATGCTTCTCCATTCATGAAATGAAACTAAACTTATTGTGGCGTGGGAAAACCACATCTTAACAAGAAATGATGCTACTAAAATTTACTTTGAGCAACAGAAAATCTATGTAAAAGACGTTACAGACACAATAAATGAGAGAGGATTCAAATTAAATACAAAAAAGGCAATAGTGCCTCATCACTTCGCTTTCCATGTTTTCGTCCAGCCAAATAGCCGAGCGATTTTTTTCCATTAATAATAAAAAATTAGTAACAAATAACAGAAATTAGCATCAGTCATGTAAAGGAAACGTTTGGATTGAACATCAAGATAACACCAATCACAGAGTGCAGATGATAGGTCAAAGATAAATACAGTATATTTTGATATAAATCAGCACCAAATTGTGGTAGCTAATGAATATTTATCCATTGATTAAAGTCTTAGTTTTAACTTCAGAAATTTACCAATCTTGTTGATGTTCGTTAAATAACTAGGACATAACTATGATGCTTAATCATTCATTTAAAGTTTGTGTCACTGTAGCCTGTATTTTCGTATGGTTTTACGTTGTTTATAATGTTTTTTTCTCTATTGTTGTACATTATTTGAAGAACTTTTTTTCAAAACTGAACATGTCCAAAAATTACGAAATCGTGTTTTGAATCGATTATGGTAGATCTGTCTGACATTTAACTAGATGTAAATTTATTTTTCGAAGAAAGTGAATATATCCAATTGAAACAGCATTGTAAATATTGATTTTTGCATCAAACATGAACATATCCATCCAGTTATTTCTTCCAGACATTTTTTCTCAAAACTGAACATCTCAAGTAATTTCTATATTGTTTAATAGACTTTTTGAAAGCAAAATTGCACATGTCCAACTTAGTTCTAACAGTTGTCTAAATTTTCTGCTATTTTCAACTGTTGCCAATGAGTGATCAAGGTCATTGTAGAGCATTTGAACCTTCCAACAATGGGCTACAAAAATTTAGTTATTTCAGCATCTGCGGCATCGAGTTTCTGCGAATTTCAATCAGCTTTCATTGCATTGAGAAGTGTTGCTTTCATCGAAACTATTATAATGGATGTTTCTGCCTGAGAAACGAGCAGTGGATCAAGAAAGAAGGGAAGATCAAAATATTTGGCAGCACAGAAGAGAAAAAAATGAGAAGTACGGAAATCCTGATCCTTAACTAGTTCAGTGAATACAAAAAACTAATACCATGCTCACACAACAGTAAGTCTCTCAGATTCAATGTTCGAGAAACCATGTTAAGTGCATATGACAAAATGAAGTGTAATATGTCTCCCAAAATACACTTTTTACATTCTCATTTGGATTTCTTTCCTCTTAATTTTGGAGCGGTAAGCGACGAGCATGGGGAAAGATTTCATCAAGAAATAACTGAAATGGAAAGACGATATAAAGGAAGATCATCACCCAGCATGCTTGCACACTATTTTTGGTTCCTTGCAAAAGAGAGTACCGGGTCGAGTTATAAACAGAAGTCCTCCAGAAAATTGTTTTAAATGTAAGTTCATATCCCGAGATTTTTCTCATTATATGCATGAAATATTCTTATTTTTGTGTTTTAAATTATGTAACATCATTTTTTTTATCCAGTAGGCTACACATTTTTCAAGTATTATGAGAAATATTGAATCCCTAGTGTGTTATAATTTTATCAGTAGCAGTGAAAAATTAAAAACAAATAAGTTTTGTCACAAAAAATTCAATTGATTTTCTCCGGAAAATGGTACGTCATGGGGCAATTTGGATTTTAATATCAGATTTAGGGCACACATATTAGTAATATTCATCTATTTTTATTTCGAATCAAGACAAAAAGTAAAAATTTGTTGTTCAGTGTTATTTGAAAGATAACCTGATAACTGAACTCATAGGGGAGAGTCGGGTAGTTTCGGACATCGGGTAGTATCGGACAGTGCGTTTCTTTCATCTACCACCATATGGTAGTACCTGAATGACATGGTCATGTTTCTCTATACGACATCACAGAAACGTAACCATGTCAATCAGGTACTATTATTGTGTGGTAGATGAAAGAAACTCACTGTCCGATATTACCCGATGTCCGATACTACCCGACTCTCCCCTAATTCATTTTGTAAAAGAATGTCAATAGAATGTGTTCAATGTGTAAAACCATTAATTAATACTAATTACTATTAAGAATAAATAAGAAATTATATTACGTTCAAATTTTATTTTTAGCAAAACTAAACATATCCATATTTTTATAGCAAAGCTGAACATGTCCAAATGTTTTCTTGGAATTACGGGAGTACCGTTAGTCTCAGTCCTCTTGAATTCATGTAACATATCATGCTCTCTGTGTACTTTTATTATGTAAAAACAAAAATCTAAATATTTCTTTGTTTCAGAAGGTACAAGTTTTTTGCTTCTCCTGAAAAATTTAGTCAAGTGGACATGTTCAGTTTTGAAAAGAAGCTCTTCATTTGTATTTCGGGTGGTGTGGAAGAAAAAAAAAGGATATCCTTAATTATACCAGAACAATTAAATAATTTACAAATTACGAGCGACAGAAAATCACAGCAAAAGCACTCGTACAGACGAAATTAGTTTATTTCATTGTTTCTTTTTCAATTTACACTTGTGTTAATGATGAATCCAAGGTGGAATTCATTTAGGACCATTAGTACAGCTGCTTACTGAGAGAACTAGTGAAGTATTGAAGTATCCAGACATACTGGTGAGTTTTATCTTGATTTATACAGAACTCAGAGGTGTTGTTAAGGACATTATGAGGAAGGAGCGAAATGGAGTTATGTTGGATGATCGCCTAATCGCAGAACTAAGTTTGAGATAATGATGGAATCTTCATGCAAGAGTAAGCACCATATTTAACTCCCAAATTTAACAACAACCATCTGAGAGAACAAGTAATCATATTGCTAGATTAACCATGTTACAGTCCAGACTTCAATCCTAATGAAGGGGTGTGGAATTGCAAAGGAGAATAAGAACAGCACTGTAAATTGTACTACAAACGTCAACTAATAGAACTTCTGACTCATGACGAAACCGTTTCTGCGTACGCTTGAGAGGGAATAGAAAGTATGCCAGAATAGATTAAGAAACAAATATTATACGTGTCAATTGATTTGTTAAACAACAAATTTATTGTAAACAACCATTTTCATTGTAAACATACTTATATGTATACCATAACAAAGTAAATTGTTACGTAAAACATTGAGAAAACCTTTTCATAATTACTTTAAAATATATTTTTTTTAATACTCGTTGCCCAGGTCCAATAGTTATTTTGTTTATTTTTAATACAAATTAAAGAAATTGACGTTCACTTAAACCCAACTAGCATCTTATCTATAGTAAGGTATTCAGAATAACAGTAAGTGGATAGGAACATTTAAGAATATCTTGAAACACCGCAAGCTCTCACCGTTGGTTTTCCTATCTTCCCTTGTTTTGTGGTTATGAAATTGTAATGTCCTTATCAAGAATAAAAACCGAATATACTGTGCCCTTTAATATTCACGCTCGATATCATCAGTTGTTCGAAGTGATTCTCTATGTACAGTTCTCCTAAAAAAGAATGAGACGACTCTTGATCGTCGGAAGTTAAGTTCTACAGCGCGGTTCACTCGATAACGACGTACCCAGGAAGACATCTGGTCAAGCATGCGTAGGCCTATTTTCATCCTACTCCAAAGTGCACAACAGTGCAAAATGTTATCAGTTGTCTGTATATTTCTGCTGTAGGTCTCTTTTTACGTCCTTGATCGTTTACTTTTCATGAAAGATTGAAATATACCGTATAACACGAAAGTCATTCGCCAAAGTGCAAACACATTATTAATTTTGAAATGACAAATGTAGACATATAGCAAAGACAGCAAGGAACATTGTAAGAACCACGACAAAGACAACAAGGACCACGACAAGGACAAAGATCAGGACCATGGTTACATACAAGAAACACGACAAATACCACGACAAGGATTATGCCACGACATAGACCACCATAAGGATTAAAAGGACCAGGACCACGGAAAGGACTACTAGAAAGACAACAAGGAGCGCGTTAAGGATCAAAATCAGGACCATGATAATATACTACGACAAGAACCACGACAAACACCACGACAAGGATTACGATAAATACCACGACATGGACCACGATAAGGACTTCGAAATTTACCAAGATAAGGACTATGACAAAGACAACAAATATTTATTAAGTACTATGACAAAAGCAGCAAGGAGGACGATAAGGACTATTACAATGCCAACAATGACCACAATAAAGATAACATAGATCACGATAAGGGACATGTCAAAGACAACAAGGAACACGACGAAAATAATAAGGATCACGATAAGGACAATGACGAGGAAAACTAGAACCAATATAATAAAAACAATATAGATAAAAACAAGGGCCACGATAATAATTACGAATTAGACCACGATAAGGACAAGGTTCATGATAAAGGTCACGACATGAACCACGATAAGGACAAAGACCATGAGAAGAATCATAACAAAGACAACAAATAGGCCTACCACGATAAGGACCATGATAAGAACAACAACAAAAACAAGGATTACGATAAGAAACATGACAAAGACAACAGTGACCACGATAAAGACCTTGGCAAAGACAACAAGGACCTTTACAAGATCTACGGCAACGATCGCGATAAGGACCATGACATGGACCACAGAATAATCACCATAAGAACTTCGTCAAAGACAAGGACGATGTTAAGACCCATGACAACAACAAAACAAAGACACGGACTACGATAAGAATAACGACATGGGTCACGACAAACACTATGATAAGTCTCACGATAAAGAACATGACAAACACTACGATAAGGTCCATAAAGACCAAGATAGCGATAAGGACTATGCGGAGGAGAATACAGATCACTATAAGAATCACGATAAGGATAAGGGCGAGGAGTACGATAAGGATCATGACATGGTCCACGACACGCACCACAAAGTTCAGGATGATCAGACCATAACATGAATTACTTTAAGGACCGCGACACTGACTACGATAAGGATCACGACAAGGACTACGATAAGAACCAAGACCATGACAAAGACAAGGAGTAAGATAAGGGTTATTACAATTACAACAAAAAGACACGACATAGGCAATAATAATCACGATAAAAAAACATGACAAAAAGATGAGGATCACGATAATGACTATGCCAGATGTAGAAGGACCAATGTAAGAAGCGTCACACGGACGAAGACAAGAACCACGATAATAATCGCGACATGGACCACGATGAGAACCATGACAAAAACAGAAAGAACGATAAGGGTCATTACAATGATGACTAGGACCACGACAAAGGCAACAATGTTAACAATAAAAAATGTGACAAAGGCAACTATTATCACGGTAAGGACCATGCTAGAGATAACTAGGACCAATATAAGGACGAGAAATTGGACAAAGACAGAGACAACTATAAGAATCACATGGACCACGATAAGGACAAAGACCACGATAGGGACCATGACAAAAACAAGATCGACAAAGGCCACTACAATGGAAACAAGCACTGTGATAAGGACCCCAACAAAGCAAAGAATAATCACAACAGAGACAACAATGACCACGATAAAGACCATGGCAAACACATCAAGGACCACTATAAGTACCTCGATAAGGACAAGGACCACAATAAATATCAATGACATGGACCATGACATGCACCACGACAATGATCGCAATAAGACACCATGGCTTGGACAACAATAATTGCCACGACAAGTATTACGACAAAGAAACAACGACCATTATAAGACAACGAAACCGACGAACACAAGACAAGAATAATAACGACCGCAGTAAGGATCAGGATATGCATCGCGATACGGATCACAATCAGGACTACGACATGGACACAATAAGGACCATGATAAGCATTACAACAAGCACCAAGGGCACGATTAGAACCATGACAAAGACACCAAGGACCATGATTAGACTACTACAACAAAGTCAACAAGATGACTATAAGAATCACAAGAAAAACGACAAGGAGTACGATATTGATGACGACATGGACAGCGGAAGCACCACGACAAGGATTACAATAACGACTATGACATGGTTCACGACTAGGAATACGATAGAACCACGATTAGGACCAAAACCACGATAAGTACCATGACAAATGTAACAAGAATTGTTACAAGGATCACAACAAGGACAGGGACCAGAAAAAGGATCACGAAGAAGACAGCTGCTTAAGGCCACGATGTCACAACATAGCTCGGGTCACAAAATATCATTGCTTCTCTGTACCGAATGGCAAATGCCTGCTGTGGGATCTACATTCTGTACTCTCTGCTATGTCACTGTCTTGTATCGGTAGGTCATACGAGTACAGTAGCGTGTCGGTTCCACTGTATAACTGAAATGTATCCTGTTTTTTAACGTCTTATGGTATATAGTACATAACTATTATTGACAACTTAAATATTGAAGATTTTGCAAAAGATACTTCAATTAGTTATTTAACAGATGCATTTAATAATTAGTATTAATATATCTACTTAGTCAATAACTGCAACAGTGCTTTTTCATTCAATCATAACATGAATAAAATGGAATGCACATTAAATTAAACAATATTGTAAACACGTAGATAAAATATTTAAAATCAATTGAAGGGGTGAGAATGAAATAGTCCAAAGCCACACTTTTAATACTTGTTTTGCGCGAGTGCATTTCTTACACATATGGGAAAACTTCTAATAAACTATTGTAATAATTACTCAACAAATGGGATAGGCCTAAGGACTCTAAACCTCTGAAAAGGTTTATCTTTGTGGCTTAAGAATATATTTTTTTTTAAATTTCATTCTAATTGTTACTTTTTAATATACGTGCAATTACACTGGATATATAAATGGTGTAAATGCATTCATTACATTAACGATTATAATATTATAAATTGTAATTTTGTATTGTTTGCGATCATTAACACTTAATCTCAGGACTTTGTAAAACTCTGTTTCTACTGAAGCACTTAATTTTTTTCCTTTCTTCTAGACACATCCAATGTTGCTAACATTTTTCAATGAAATCTTAACAAAAGAATCTAATTTTTTTCCTTTTTACCCATGAAAAATACTTAATACCACATTTTCTCCTACATCATACCACAATGCTTCACTTTCATAATATATTAGCACTCACATCTTCACTCCTCATTTGTTTATCTTGCTACAAATACAATAATAATAATAATAATAATAATAATAATAATAATAATAATAATAATAATAATAATAATCAGGGAAAGGATTTATATGTAAATACATATTTACTTATAAAGCTAATATAATTTATATTTTGCATTATCTTTATGTTTCACAATGTGTAGGGTTGAAAAATCCTACTTTTATTTTCCATATTTTTCCATATTTTAGAGTTTAGTACATATTTTCGTTAATTTCCATATATTTTCCATATTTCATATAAAACAGTCCATATTATATTAGGTTTAACAATAAAACAAAACAAAATTCCATTAACTTTTAAAAATACATTTCAACAATAGAGATTTAAACACATGTTCAGTAATCCCTTTAACATCAGAGTTATTTGAAAATTAGCAGTCCTATCAACAATGGGAAAGTAAGTTACAAAACTGTATTAATTTAATTTAAAATTTTTAACAGACTTCAGTTGTGCAGCTCAACAGTTAAATGCCAGTCAGAGTACACATAGGTTCAGTTTTGTAAATCATACTATAAAGACGGTAAATATGCCAAAAGTACGTCATTCAGTCAATTTAAAATCAAAACTAACAAGTTACATTTCAGAATTTAAAGAAGATGGTTTATCAACTGACAATAAAATATTATTTTGTAATTTGTGTCAGTGTGCAGTATCATCTACACAAAAGTTCCTGGTGCAACAACACATTACAACTAGTAAACATCAGGCCAACAAACAACTAAATTCCAAGCAGAGACAATTGTTTTTAACACAACCAACAACATCGAATGTAAGATCTGAGTTTAACATCGACCTGTGCCGTTCTCTCATCTCTGCTGATATTCCTCTCTACAAACTAAAGAATAAGGTCTTCAGGGAATTCCTTGAAAAATATACTCAACATACAATCCCGGATGAGTCAACACTTAGGAAGACGTATGCTCCATCCATCTACGATGAGACAATACAGAAGATAAGGGATGAAATTAAAGATAGTTCAATTTGGGTTTCCATTGATGAGACTCCCGACAAAGAAGGTAGACTTGTTGGTAATGTAGTTATCGGTTTGTTAAGTGAACAATATTCTGAACGAATTCTTTTACATTGTGATGTTCTAGAAAAGTGCAATAACAAAACTATAGTTAAACTGTTCAACGAAGCTATGGGTATCCTGTGGCCAAAGGGTATTATGTACGATAATGTGTTATTCTTTATTAGCGATGCTGCCCCTTATATGGTCAAAGCTGGACAAGCATTATCTGTTGTATATCCTAAATTGACTCATTTTACTTGTGTGGCGCATGCATTTCATCGTGTGGCAGAAGTGGTCAGAGACAATTTCCCTAAAGTAGATTTGTTGATTTCATCAGTGAAAAAAGTATTTCTCAAAGCTCCCAGTAGAGTTAACGTGTTGAAAGAAATGTACCCTGAAATTCCATTGCCACCAAAGCCAATTTTAACTAGATGGGGTACATGGCTAGAAGCAGTTGAATATTATGCCGAACATATAGACTCTATTAACAATGTTCTCCTTGCATTGGACTCTGAAGATGCAGTCTCAATTGATACTGCGAAAACAGTTACCTGTGACATAAGTGTGAAGAATGACTTAGCTCACATTCAGCATACATTTTCATGCATCATAAAAACGCTCAAAAGTCTCCAAAATAGGCACCTTTCACTATCTGAAAGTTTTGAAATTATAAATAGTACTGTGGAACAACTGAATCGTGGTAGAGGTAAAGTTGCAGATGCAGTAAGAGCTAAGGTGGACACTGTACTTTCAAAAAACCCTGGATATGAAGAACTACAAAAGGTTGTTGCTGTGATGAGTGGTGAATCAACAGTGAAGATTAACTTGGACTTATCCCCAGCAGACATTGTGAAATTGAATTATGTACCAGTTACTTCTTGTGACGTCGAACGCTCTTTTAGTCAGTATAAATCTATCCTCAGAGACAATAGAAGAAGATTCACTTTTCAGCACTTGAAAGAAATGTTTGTAACCTATTGTTATGGTAACAGACAATAAAAATTGTGTTTTGTTGAAACTACATTGGAAGATAAGGTACGTCCATTATATTTTTTGTTTAGTTTGATTAAAATGTACCAATATTTAACGTACATAGTCATTTTTTTTATAATTTTAAGTCCATATTTAATTCCATATTTTGGTAAAAATCCATATTTAATTCCATATTTTGGTAAAAATAACTACATATATATTTACATATTTCATATATTTTTAGTCCATATAAATCCGTTCCCTGATAATAATAAATGAATGAACAAAAAATCACAAAAATATTGCTTGTTACAATAATATTATCATGTAACATTATGATCAATATTGTTTAGAATTATTACGTCAATGATAGGCATAACAACATATAAATTATTTGAATTAGCCTATTTTGCAAAAGAAAACATCTTCTTATTGAATAATTGCAAATGAACATATTTTATCTGATATGCAATGCAGTTACTCTGAGTAGTTTGTAAAGTGCTCCTGACAACACATAATTTTGCATTGAGAGATTCAGCTTCAAGGCTGTGTTTTTTTTTTTTTTTTTTTTTTTAATTTGACAACAGCGAGAAATTTGAAAAAATTCTCTCTGCCTCTGCATTGGCATGACATATTACTAGTTCAAGTTTAGCTAACTTAAATATATTTTCAAAGGCTTGTTCTTCATCAAAATATTTAGTTTTTTCCTATTTCCTAGCACATTTAATCAATTGGCAACTTTTTATTACAAGTAACTAGCTGAAGCACCCGGCGTTGCCCGAGTTTTTCTTTTGGCTTCTTCTTTTAAATTAAACTGGTTGTTAGATTTTTCGAAAATCTCAGAAATTCAATTATAGACAACCAAAACGAATTGTCTTTACTACGTTTTCCTCGTCCATAAACATTAACCTTTATGTAGGGTCACTTAAATGAATTAATGAACTTCTTAGCCAACTGAAAGGATTTTCTCAATTTAAAAGAACTGTATATCAGGCAACAAAAGAAAACATTTCATCACGTGCCTTACGTTCAATTATATTTCTTTAATTGTTATGTGTTATATATATATATATATATATATATATATATATATATATATATATATATATATATTCTGGCATAGTTAAGGCCATCACGCCTTCTCTTCCACATCACCAGAAATACAAATAAAATAATATAAAATAAAACTATAAATAAACTAAACTGAAGCGAAAATATATAACCTACAGGCTAGTCACACAGACCTTAAATGAGTTAGCATTGTCTTAAAGTTCATCAAAACAAAAACACACTCCTCAGTCCCTAAACGTCCACTTAGCCTTGACTCAATGTTGTACAGATCTTACATTTTATCTCGGCTGGTCAGTGTCCGAGAAATTTCAAGTCACTTAGTCGTGTGAGTCAGGGTATTAAAAAGCATTACATCCTTTCTGCCGTCTCTTTTCCTCTCCACCGCACGTGTAATGTTGCACAGAAGCAGAGATAAAATAATTATAAGATCTGTATATTGATCTATGTTGTGCTTACATGCATTTCACGTAATTTCATGTCTGTGTGTGCTTTTATCTTAATTTCAGAGACAGCTGACGATAAATAGGGAATTCCCTTATTCCCAATTTGAAGCCGTTGGGGTGTCATTGTGAGACAAAATTTATCTCTCTATCTGTCTACCAATGAATCAGTACAGTATATATGTACATAATTTAATTTATATTGAAAGATTTTTATCCCTTGACTGATGTACGCCCTCTTATACTATCATACCCAGATTTTTTAAATGTGACTTAAGAAATTATCTCACAAATTTAAAACAAATTAATTATATTAATTTTATTGCATATGCAGAAAACAGATACAATATAAACTCGCAATATGTTATTTTTAACATAAAGACTAATATTATGAGAGACGTAGCCTATATCGGTGTTTTAGAAATTAAGAGGTTGTACTTTTCACAAAGCTTAACATAGCCTACTACATTGGCAACGTGATTATACAGATAGAATTTGGCAGTAACACGTTTTCTGATATGAACAACAATATTTTGAGAGGCGTACATTTTAGAATTAATACAGTGGACTTACGTACATTCAGTGGGCTTACGTACATTCACATACTACAATAGCAACATGACAAAAGTATCATTGAGATGCTTTTTAATATGTATAACATCTTTTTTTTCCACTCCGTCGTATAACATATATTTGAGAATGTGAAAAATATGCATTTTCTAAGTTAATGTCTGCAACATTGAGTCATTGTCCTTGAGCTTCATTTTAATATGTTCATTACAAATGCTAGTCGCACTGAAATTGCAGTTGCTTAAAATCGATATGTATGTTAGTGGGTATCATTCATTTACACGCTAGGGACGAGGTATGAAGTAAGGAGACGGGGGAGTGGTACAGTAGAGGAGCCAAGACCTGTCCTGTGTTCTAATAATGTGTCGCGGCTTTATCACCGATTGGTATGTAGGAGAAAGATAGGTTTCATTCTGAGACGAACTTCCGTTTCGGTAGATTCATGTAACATAAACCATCACGAAACAAACTCTCTTTCTGATAGCTAATTTTTCCTCTTTCGCCCATCTCTGATGTCAGATCTCGCCATACGTGTCATGAAAACTACAAACAGTAGCTCTTGGTACACTAACATTGAGGTCTTCATCAACCCCGCAGATAAACATCGCAAACTTTGCTGTACCAGTAATGTTACTACTGTCATCAACAGCCAGTGAATAATATACAAATTTTCTTGCTTCTTTATTACCTTCCTCATGAATATAATCAGAAATCTCCTGACTTTTTCTCTGGTTATTTGATAGAGAAATGCACAGTTTTTCAAAATTAACAATTTCCTTTGGACAAATTATCCCAGCCACTTTATTCATTACACTTTTTAAAAACTCCCCTTCACTAAAAAGCTTAAGCGCGCAAGTTATTTTCTACACCACTAGATATCTAGTTTTCTTACATTTACAGTATTTATGTCGTCTCTCTCTTCTTGACGATGATTTCAAGTTGATTTTAGTTTCTGCAATTTAATAGCTCTGTCAATTCCTACAATAGCACATGATATGATTCATTTTGCAGTAGTAATATTATTAAATGAATAACTAGTAAATAACTAATAATAGTTATCCTCTTCTAAAAATTGAAAAGCTTAAAACTGAGATATAGCCTAGTAATTCTATTCTTCAAGAGAAGAGGTCTAAAAAATTTTCGATATTCATACACGTACATACAAGAATTGCTAATGCGTATTGATCAGTAATAATAATAAAAGTAATAATAATAACTGTTACGCCTATATATTCAGCGTGACAATTTATAATTCCCATCGGTGTTGGAATTAAGGAGTTAAATAAATAGTGTATTTGCCGTCTTACATAGCTTATCAATTGCTATACGATTATTTATTCACATAATTAGCATTACATACAGAAAGATTTTAAATCGATGAACGTTTTCTGCAGTGATTTGCCTTCTTCAGATAATTAAATATTGATGTTACAAAGTACGAATAATTTACAAGATTTATATACAAACAATTTCATGTTTAAAATCAGTTGTCATATTAAATGCTTAAAATATGTAAAATTCTGGTTGCTAAATAGTTTAAATGTAACACTGAAAGATTTTAATTCAAATTAAAAATTGATGCACGAAAACCCCATTAATGTTGTTTGACTGTAGTGTTATTTGTAAACTTTTCTGGCTAATACTAGTGACAGATTCTTCTTCCAAAAGGAAGATCGTTGCAGGCCATTTATGACTGCAAATGTTCAAGGGAGAATTAAACAAGGGAATTACTTACTTCCTTACAAATTACTTTTAAGGAACCCGTAGGTTGCCGCCCTAGCATAAGCCCGCCATCGGTCCCTATCCTATGCAAGATTAATCCAGACTCATCATATCCTATCTCCCTCAAATCCATTTTAACATTATCCTCCCATCTACGTCTCAGCCACCCCAAAGATCTTTTTCCCTCCGGTCTCCCAACTAACACTCTTTATGCATTTCTGGGATCGCCCATATGTGCTACATGGCCTGCCCATCTCAAACGTCTGGATTTAATGTTCCTAATTATGTCAGGTGAAGAAAACAATGCGTGTAGTTCTGCGTTGTGTAACTTTCTCCATTCTCCTGTAACTTCATCCCTCTTAGCCCCAAATGTTTTCCTAAGAACCTTATTCTCAAACACCCTTAATCTCTGTTCCTCTCTCAAAGTGAGAGTACAAATTTCACAACCATGCAGAACAACCGGTAATATAACTCTTTTATAAATTATAACTTACAGATTTTTTGACAGAAGACTAGATGACAAAAGCTTCTCAACCGAATAATAACAAGCATTTCCCATATTTATTCTGCGTTTAATATCCTCCCGAGTGTCATTTATATTGGATACTGTTGGTCCAAGATATTTGAACTTTTCAAACCCTTCGAAGTATAAATCTCCAATTTTTATTGTTTGCATTTCGTACAATATTCTAGTCACGAGGCATAATCATATACTTTGTCTTTTCGGAATTTACTTCCAAACCTATCACTTTACTTGCTTCAAGTAAAATTCCCGTGTTTTCCCTAATCGTTTGTGAATTTTCTCCTAACATATTACGTCATCCACATAGACAAGAAGCTCATGTATCCCGTTCAATTCCAAACCCTCTCTGTTATCCTGAACTTTCCTAATGGCATAATTTAGAGCGAAGGTAAAAAGTAAAGGTGATAGTGCATCTCCATGTTTTAGCTTGCAATGAATTGGAAAAGCATCAGACAGAAATTGGCCTATACTGACTCTGCTGTAGGTTTCATTGAGACGCATTTTAATTAATCGAACTAGTTTCTTTGGAATACCAAATTCAATAAGAATATTATGTAAAACTTCTTTCTTAACCGATTCATATGCCTTTTGAAATCTATGAGTAACTGATGTTAGTATACTCCTATTTTTCTCAAATATCTGTCGAATACAAAACATCTGGTCAATAGTCGATCTATTACGCCTAAAACCACACTGATGATCCCCAATAATTTCATCTACGTATGGAGTTAATCTTCTCAAAAGAATATTGGATAAAATTTTGAATGACGTCAACAAAACTGAAAGTTTCCACAGTTAGTCTTGTCCCCCTTCTTAAAAATAGGTACAATTATGGACTCCTTTCACTGTTGCAAGGTAATTACTCTTATATTTAATTGTAACCGATTGCTATTATTCTAAGATTTATTTTTTAAATTCTGATATATATACTTTTGTGTTATGTTAGAGACTATATCATTCGAACGAGAGAATCAAGTAAGGAGAATTACTATTAGGCCCTATTTAATTTTGAACAATGGTTGAAGTTTTATCGCAAATAATTTTTGTATGGGAACGCATTGTGTCGAGAGTTGCATGGTTATGTCGTTGGATGTAGCGGCCGGAATGAAGAACGCATCGTGCTTACAATCTGCGTACAAGATATTACGTCTCGTGGGGGAAGGTGAATGAGGTGAATTGTGGGTGGGGTGAAAAGCACAGGTTATAGAGGCTCATGATTACTGGTGAATTTAAATACTCTATATTAAATAGAGGGTTAAGTACGTTAGGAAGTTTTTCACTAACAAGTGCAGTTCTTTGATTAAATTCTTTTGCGAAGAAATATTCCTCAATTGTGTCTATTTTAGAACAGTTATTTAGAGTTTGTATTACAGTTAGGGCGTCATTAATGTTTGTGAGTTCGTGATCTGTTTTTATAAGGTGGGGAGGGGGAAAATTTTGATTTATTGCGATTATATTTAAAATCAGATTTATGATCATTATAATGGGTACGGAAATTTCTTTGTGTTTGTTCTACGTATTTCATGGGGAAATTTGTGCAGTTTAATTTGTATATTCCACTTTTGTAAAAATTTATCAGAATTATTAGGTGAGTTGGTAATTATGTTATTTAGTGTGTTCTGACTTTTGAAAAAGTTATTAATTTTATTTGAGAATCTACCAAAATATGTTACACTATGACTTATTTTATCATTCTTTGGGTGTATGTCAGGGATTAGTGTGGAAAAATTATTTTTCTTAGTTCATTTCACTTTCCTTTTTCTAAAGATGTTTCCTTTTGTTGTTTTGATATACCCTTTATCATGGCTATCTTAATATGTACTGATATTATTTGTTAAAATTTCATTTACTCGGGGGAGTACTTAATAATCTACCAATTAAAAATCGAAATTTGCTATTCTTGTGTGTGGCGGGGTGAACGGAGGAGCTGTGCATGGCATGGTTGGTTGAAGTAGATTTTTGATAAATGTATAAATGTCGGCACTACATTGCATAAAAGTCAGTCAGTGTTATAGCTATGGTGCCAAGGAAAAGTAGCAGCACAAGTTAAAAAATTCGAAGGGGGACAAAAATGCTTCCTGGGATATATTATAGCGTTCTTATATGTTGTATTGCGATTTTTCGCTTAGGATCTTTGAACCAAAGATTATTCATTCATTCATAGTGTTTGCGCAAGGGCAGGACTTTCACTGCAAACCCAGTATTCTCCAGTCTTTCCTATTGTCTGCATTCCTCTTAGTCTCCTCATATGACCCACATATCTTAATGTCGTCTAACACCCAGATATCTTCTTTTGCCCCGAACTCTTCTCCCGTTCACCATTTCTTCTAGTGCATCCTTCAGTAGGGAGTTTCTTCTCAACCAGTGACCCAACCAATTCCTTTTCCTCTTTCTGATCAGTTTCAACATCATTCTTTCTTCATCCATTGTTTTCAACACAGCTTCGTTTCTTACTTTGTCCATTTCATATACTCCATCCTTCTCCATATTCACATTTCAAATGCTTCTACTCCCTTCTCTTCACTTCTTCACGCCGACTGTTACCCAGCATTTGCTCTTAGTGGGTTGAGTGAAAACCCCAGAAAAAATCACTGTCAGGCAAGTTAATCGTTACTCCGCAGCGGTGGACATGCATAAATTGAGTGAAAGGTCACACAAGTGTGTAAAATGTAATGGGAAACATTTAACCCAAGTAATTTAAAAAAAAAGTGAACATGGTAACTAAATTGCACACTCTGAAATTTTTCTCAAACGTTTACATTGTTGGCTTTACTATAGTGCTACAGTTCGTTTTTAAGATCCATCCGTGCTCAGTGGCCAATCTTGTATGAGTACGGAAAAAAACTTCGCTTAATATTAAGCGTAAAATATATTTTCGATACTTTATGACTTTCCTCCAAATTTCAATTTCTATGATTTATAAGATACTGTAACTCAGATGAATAACATGTACCAAGATATCACACGCTCAACTATGGTACTCCAGGTCTCTGAACTTCATTATACGTTATACTAGCTTATCTAACTCATAAAAGAACTACAATTTTGTCATGTCGAATTCACAATCTTTTCTACTCTGAATGCTTGCTTCAAAACAGGTAACCCAAATGTGTTCAAGCACGTAAAACAATTGCATAAATAAATAAATAAATAAATAAATAAATAAATAAATAAATAAATAAATAAATAAATAAATAAATAAATAAATAAATAAATAAATAAATAAATAAATAATAAATAAGTAAATAAATAAATAATTAAATAAAAAATAAATAATAAATAAGTAAATAAATATATAAGTAAATGTATAAATGAATGAATAAATAAATAAACAGACAGATAGATAAATAAATAAATAAGTAAGTAAATAAATTAATTAATTAATAAATTAATAAATTAATATAGTAATTATACTACTACAGCAGGAAGACTTTGTTTGGATTTGCACTTGTGTTCCATAATCACCTTACATTTCATATAATAACCAGACATCGGATTCTAGGGCAAATGCCTATTTTGTTTCTTTAGGAGAAAAGTAAAAATAATTATTAATATTTGTGTTTCATGGAAATTGAAAGGTATTCAAAGAGTTTTATAGTGCTCTAAAATGCCCTAAAACGGTTATTAGAGCCTAATTTGTTAATATTCGCCTAAAAATGCCTAACTCACTGTAAAGTTTCGCATCTTACTCTTACTTTTTATAATTTATACATGCATTCACTGCGAAATTTAAGGCATTTAAAAAGTGGAAAGTTTGCTTCACACCGGCCATGAAACCACTGATAAAGGAAACAAAATGTTTTGAATCTCACGACACTCGCAATAGATTTCACCGAATTTAACATGTTTGGAGGCATAAATGCCGACAAAGAACCAACCTTAGTTTTGAAGCAGGCAACAATCACAACATGTGCTGCTACCGATTCAGAGATATACTATACTATAAAAATGACTGTTTTCGGTCTGAAACCGATTAGCTGTACTGCCCTTCAGAGTGTCATAAAATCACAATTTTTGGAGAAAGAGTGTTTTTGAAATATTTATGTAAAGTCGTAAAACTGCGAATTAGTAGGGTAAACCGTTACAAAATATTTAAAAGAATGGCCCTCCTAGTGTTAACACTACCAGGAAATGCAACAATAAGTGGAACTTTGTATTTTTGTCCAATTGAATCTCAATAACAACGGTTCATTTGAATGCTCGTTAACAGTTGCTCTTTCCCTCACCTTATTTGTGTTGAGAAGTTTTGAGCGGTAGGACGTTTTCCTGTGAAGTTTAACGCGATAATGCCGAAAAATATAAGTGCAAAATCTACATTGATCCGGCAATGGCTAACAGAATATTCAGAATTCACTTATGATGGAAAAATAATATTCTGCAAGATTTGTAGCAAACAGGTATGTAACAATAGTTGAAATATATAAATTCTATTAATTTTAATGAGTAGGCCTATAATATTTATACATTGACTGAGCTATCCTGAGGTATAATTCTTTTTAAGACCACTACACTTTAACCTTTTAAATTCCGATAGTTAAAGTATTTGCAGGTCATTAAAATTTTGATTGTTCGAACCCACTAACTTTGTGATAGAAATACGGCAGTACAACAGTTAGGATTTTATTTTAATTCAGTTTACTTTACATTTTTAGATTTCGCAAGAAAAGAAGTGCCACCTAAAGCAGCATGTGCAAGGAGAGGCTCATAAGGCTAAAGCTCAGCAGAAAAATCAACTGCAACAAACTTTACTAACACAGCCTACTTCATCCAATCTCAGCAGCAATTTCTATGCTGATTTAACCAGAGCGTTTGTTGCTGCTAACATTCCCTGGAATGCAATTGAAAATCCGGTTTTAAGACAGTTTTTACAAAAATACTGCAAACAAAATATCCCATCTGAGTCGACCCTAAGAAAAAATTACTTAGACAGAATATACAATGAAACTTTAGCTTCCATTCGGGAGGATATAGGTGATTCTTACATATGGGTCTCTGTGGATGAAACCTCAGATCCTATGAATAGGTATATAGCAAATATGGTAGTAGGAAAACTTAGTCCTGATGGACCTTCGATTCCACACCTCGTATGTGTTAAGGAACTTTCGAAAGTGAATAGCCAAGCCATTGATTATTTTGTAAATAAAGGCCTACAGTCTTTATACTCAGGTAATATAGACGATTCTAAAGTTCTGTTGTTTTATACTGATGCTGCCTCATACATGGTTGCTGCAGCTCCACTTCTTAAAACATTTTATCCTAACCTCACGCATGTAACCTGTCTGGCACAGGGCCTTCACAGGGTTTCTCAAACAATCCGGAATGAATTTCCTCTTGTCAATTCGTTTATTTCTAACACAAAAAAATGTTTTTGCAAAGCCCCTTCCAGGATTTCAATATTCAGAGAGAACTTTCCAGATATCCCACTCCCACCTCAGCTGGTTGTTACACGATGGGGAACCTGGATTCAGTCAGTGGTGTATTATTCTAAGTATTATAAAGAAGTGGTCACAGTTATTGATAAATTACCTGAAACTGATGGTGCAGCGTGTGTGAAAGCAGTGAAAGATTGTCTGAATGACTCACGAGTGAAAAACGATATTGCCTACATAACATCAAATTTTTCTTTCATACCTGCAAGCATTGAACAATTAGAACGTGAAAAACAATCTCTTTGTAGCCAAATAGCAATAGTAAAGGAAGCTCAAGTGAACATACATTCTGCTTTGGGCGAAACTGGGAAAAAAGTTAAAAATAAGTGGGACAACGTATTAAATAAGAATGTAGGATTTTCATTGTTGGAAAAAGTATCAAGACTGATATCGGGGGAAAGTGTAAATGTTCCAGTAAGTATTGATGTTTCTATTGTACCTAATTTAAAATGTTCGCCTCTCACATCAGTTTCGATTGAAATACGTTTTTCTGCTTTCAAAATGATTCTCAGTGACAAAAGGCAAAGGTTACCTGTGGAGAATTTAGAAAAAATTCTGGTGGTGTACTGTGCAGATAATTATAATAAAGTCTGAGCATGGAACTGAATTTCAATAACTTAAAATGAGTAATCTTGATATCAATAATCATTATTTCATTAGTTTCAATATATTAAATTTGTGCAGCTCTGTTTATAAATATAATATAGTATTCTTTTTTAATGTTTAAACATACTTTTTTGTGCGTATTTTAGTGTATAACTAAAAATTTCAGTGAAAGAAATAAGTATGATACCTTGATGTGCCTAAAATGCCTATTTTCATTAAAATAGAGCCTAATTTTACAAATTTTGAGCTTATTTTAGGCGCCTAAAACTGCAATTTTTAGTGCCTAAAAATCCAATGTCTAATAATAACACATCTGAACTGATATTTCCACTGGAAGTTGAAATAGAGCCATTGTGATTCCAATTTACAAAAGAGGAGATCGAAAGGATTATGAAAATTATAGAGGTATTAATCTCTTAAATGTAGGTTATAAAATCCATGCTCAACTCTTACGACATAAATTGTATAATTTCTGTAGTGATATATTAACCCTTGCCAGCCCAATGATTCCATATGGCATCATACACTTTACCTGCTCTGAGAATGCATGTAAAATGCCAAATGACTCCATAATATATGTTATCATAGCCATATTCTTAGTTATTTTTAAGATAGCTGGCACCCCTGAAATCCCGAAACAAAACACTATCAGGCAGCGTTTCTCCTTCATGTCAAAATATTTTTTTTTTAATTTTCAATTTAATTTGGGCTGGAAATGGTTAGCTGAAGAGCAAAATGGATTTCGGCGGGGCAGATTTTGTGCCGAAGGCTATTTCATACTAAAATTACTTATTGAAAAGAATAAAGGATTCCAAATAGAAACTCACCTAACATTTGTTAATTTCCATAAAGCCATTGATAAAATAAATAGGATTAAATTAATAGAAATTTTGACAAAAGATAATGTCCCCAATCAATAATTATTAATAACAGCAATATTTAATAATTATAAAGAAAATTATATTCTATATGCATTGTATTCTTCTCCTCTTATAATTAGGAACGTTAAATCCAGAAGTTTGTGGTGGGCAGGGCATGTAGCACGTATGGGCGAATCGAGAAATGCATATAGTGTTAGTTGGGAGGCCGGAGGGAAAAAGACTTTTGGAGAGGCCGAGACGTAGATGGGAGGATAATATTAAAATAGATTTGAGGGAGGTAGAATATGATGATAGAGGCTGGATTAATCTTGCACAAGATAGGGACCGATGACGGACTTATGTGAGGGTGGCAATGAACCTCCGGGTTCCTTAAAAGCCACAAGCAACTAATAACCTTTGTCGAGACATCACATGGAGCTCCAGGTTACTAGCCGACTGCTGGGCTCACGTCCACATGTCTCAGCGTCATCTAGCCATTCAGTGCAAGATCCACGATGATCCACCAGCTGTTCTAGGTGACTTAAAAGCAGGATGTTGCTATCATGTATTTCTTCAAATTCATCACGATGGTGGGGACTGTTGTCATACACTAGTCGAAATATAATAATAAAATTACTTCCCCTATGAGAACTCTAACCAGCCCTCAGAACCTGCTCTTATTCCGTAGCGTTAATCTAAGACATAGCGCCTTATATCCCAAGTTACGGAGCACTACGTTTCAGGTAGGCCTATATAATTACTAGTTTTTATGTATAGCAGAACTTTTTCGTTCCAGAAATAATAAATATGTTGAAATCTATTATTGTTATGAGTGAACCCAAAAAATAATGATAAAATATGACGCGATATTCAACGTCACAAAAAACTGACACAATAATTCAAGTAAAAGAAGAATAGCAATTCGAAAAATAAACGCAATACAAACTCAAATTAAAAATGCTGTTCTTTTTGCTACAAGACTCCAAGGAAAGCAATTACCTCTCTAAAGACTAGATTAAAGAATATTTTATTCTTGATCCAAGGAGGGTTAGAAAAGGGAAATAAAATAAAATAGAAAGAAAAGTTACAGCTTTTACGTTTGATCTCTGACTAAAACTCGAATATGTTTGTATTTTTCTCTTGCAAAGACGAAAAGGGAATGGTCTTAATGTGCTTTGACCTTGTTTTGCTTCAGGAGATGGAAGATGCTTTGCAAGAGATATGGGAGTTATCTCCTACTGCTGAATTCACTATCGCAGAACATATTGGCACTATATACAAGATATCGCTTCAAAGAACGAAGAAGAAATTTAATTAATTTATAATCTACGTCTAGAAATCAAGTCAGATTTATAGCATGGGCAACATTAGAATTACTTGTGATGTATAAGATAATAATTATTGACAATGGATCAGAATTAAGGAAACAAGACACTTTTATCACTATCGTCTCCTTCTCCATCATTATCATCATCATCATCATCATCATCACCATAATCACCATCTCATTCATCATCACCATCTCCTCCTTCGTCATCACCTTCGTCTTCTTCTTTTTCTTCTCCTTCTCCTTCTTCCTTTCCTTCAGGGCTTAGATCTTCTGATCTGTTCCTCGTCTAAAATTGACCTCGTCATTTTCAATTTGCCTTCCTAGTCACATTTTTCCTTCTGGAATAAAATTCATGGCTGCTCTTGCAATACGTACAGGCTACTTGGTATTCTACCAAAAGACCTACAATCCTTCCAATTCGTTTGATATTGTTGTATGATAGTGGCTGGTACGGTATGTGAAATAAACCTGCCTTGCATTAATAATGGAAAGGAGCATTATTGCAGATGTCAGAGAGCTATATGATTCTATTAATTTAATAAATTAAGAAAACTGTATACTCTAATAGAAGAACGAATTTAATAATAATAATAATAATAATAATAATAATAATAATAATAATAATAATAATAATAATAATAATAGCCTAACAATAATAATGATAATAATAATATGATAATAACAGCCTAATAATAATAATAATAATGATGATAATAATATTATTATTATTATTATTATTATTATTAAATTGACTAGAAACAGATTAAATAATTAATAATACAAAAAACTAGGGTGAGTATCAGAGGGTCTAGCCAGCGCTAAGATCATGTTAAATCCGCTTATATTGGTTACCTTTTGATTTCTTTCCTCGTTATCTATGTCTTTTATCTATTTTCATCCGCTATATTTTTCATTTTTATATTTAGTATTTTTCTCTACTTTTCATCCATAATTTTACTCGTTTCTCTTCATCATTTATTTAATTTTTTTTCTCAATTATTTCATTCACCTTAATTTCGGCTAACTATTTATTCTTTTTCTCTTCCTCTTTTTCATTCTTCATTTCCTTTTCCGCTTCCCTATATTTTTACTCTTCACTCGTTTTGATTTTCTTTTCCTTTTGTTCCTCCTCAGTCTTTCGTTTTCATTTCATTTTTCATTTTATTGGGTTATTTTACGACGCTGTATAAACATCTCAGGTTATTTAACGTCTGAATGAAATGAAGGTGATAATCCCGGTGAAATGAGTCCAGGGTCCAGCACCGAAAGTTACCCAGCATTTGCTCGTATTGGGTTGAGGGAAAACCCCGGAAAAAACCTAAACCAGGTAACTTGCCCCGACCAGGATTCGAACCCGGGCCACCTGGTTTCGCGGCCAGACGCACTGACCACTACTACACAGGTGTGGACCTTTGGTTTTCTTTTATCACTTCAATCTTCATCTCTGTTCATTATTTCTTCTGGTTCTTCTTCTTCATTTCCTAATCTCCTCAAATGCTGTCCAAGCAATCAATTTATAGGTGTTGCCAGTTCCTCATTTCTTCCTTTGTTTCGTACACTCATCTTAATCCTAATGGTTGTCATTTTTACAAAATTATGAAATGCAAGTTTATTACATTTATTCAACATAACGATTATATTGTGCATTTTATAAAACATAATTATAAGAGTAAAGAGATATAAACTCAACTAACATGCGACAGACAAGAATGGTTAATGTAGGGTACCGGTTTCTAATGTTTGGGAAAGAGTTTGATATTGACATACGAAGCTAGGTGAAATTTTACTTTACATTTTAATTAAGAATATAACCATAATTCGGCAGTGGATGTTCTAATATTATTATTTTTAACAACATTTACATAAATTGAGTAATTAACTTTTGGATGAAAGACTTACTACACTGTCTCATAACTACAACAACATTTCGTTTAGTTGTAAATTGCTGGTATTTTACGATAATAAGATAAAAGTACAATGAAGGTTTTGTACAGGGTATCTGATTTAAGTCGTTAATTTTCTGCTTAAATAGCCCAAATTGCCGCCTGACATGTGGGAGGTATTTAAGGTTTCACAGGCGAAATGAGGGATAGAATATTTTGAATATTTTGTTAAACATGTGAACTCACTCTGTTATATTAATTATTTATTTACTTTCGGTTTTTCTAGTCGAGTTTACCGTTGGTTAATATTTTATCGCAACATTTGCTCTTATACTTCCGATGTTATCATAAGTTATCTCCAATCGCTTCAAATTATTTTTTGGTTCATTCGAAATATGCAACTAATATAATCTGAACGTAGGTACTATCTTTGAAGAATTGACAGCGCAGAGTTCTAACACAATTCATTCATTTATCTCAAAATAATTTGAATATGTCATTTCTAGTTATAGGCCTACTGCCATAAAAAGTCACTTTTTTATGTATTTATTTTAGTTGGTTATTTAACGACGCTGTATCAACTACTAGGTTATTTAGCGTCGATGAGATTGTTGATAGCGAGATGATATTTGGCGAGATGAGGCCGAAGATTCGCCATAGATTACCTTGCATTCACATTACGGTTGGGAAAAACCTCGAAAAAAACCCAACCAGGTAATCAGCCCAAGCGGGGATCGAACCCGCGCCGGAACGCAACTTCAGACCGGCAGGCAAGCGCTTAACCGATAGAGCCACGCCGGTGGCTTAAAAAGTCACAACCTGGATAAACCAAGAAAAATGTTGGATTCAGACTGTGGCAGAACCATAATGGTCTAAGACATACGAGATGCACCACAATCCACAAGGAGTTGGGCCATGTCGACGTATTCTGCTTGCTGGAATATCAATTTTTCTGTCGCCATCTTTCACTTTTTGTGTCACAAGTTTCAGAGATTCGAACCGTGAATGATTACTGATGACAGGAATCGAGTTTTTATAGCTGCTGTTGTGAAACATTCTGACTCATATGATGTTTCGATCGATTATGTATTTCTAGTTTCAAGTAGTACTAACTAGAATCTTATAGAATCACCTTGAATCAGAATTCAAAATTGAAAGGTACGAAAGAAAGAGTGAGGGATCGAACCCTCTCAGTCAGTTGGAACATTCATACGATCCCATCACTTTAGCTGATAACCACGCACTACTTGGAGAGATTCGCGTGTTATAAATTGCTGTTTCTGTACTCAACTACATCGTCTGAATCAATATATCATTCAGTTCGCCCGTCTACATCTATTTCTTATTTAACTGTTTAAATCGTTAGTAAGATTAAAATACAAGCGCTGGAAGTTAGATTTCAATGACGAGAAATATTATGTGTCTCTCCGTAGCCGTGTTGTGTGTGATATCTAAAACATTTAATGAACAGCCTGAGTCAGACACTCGGTACAAAGTAAGGTATCGCTTCATTCAGAAATCATTTGGGTTTACATTCTCGATGAGGATACTCTCATCGTCGACGTTTCCAGATCCGAGCTTGAAATAGTGCGGAAGGAAACTGAAGATGTAGCTTGCCGGGATAGAAGTAAGAGGGACAGGGTTAAAGGGAGAAGGGTGGTGAATCTCCGTGGGAAATATTTGCGCGTCTTGTTACTGAAACCAAAACAAGGCCCCAAAAGTTTGTTTCTCTTTCCGTGGCTTCGCTCTCGTGATGGTTGTGATGGCTGCAGTCGACGTCGTGGTTTCCTGTTTTTCCTCGTAGAAGTAGCACTAGGTTGGCAGTAAAAATAAGAAAAAGAAGATCGATTTCTTCCATTGCTCTGGAGACCTCTCAAGAAGAGTGAAACAGACGTAACATACAGAACGACAGAACCACCTTGGCCCGCACTTGACATTGTGAGATGCCTCACTGCACTTCAGTAAAAGACAGCTTCTTGAAAGATTGTCAATGCAACAAATAATGTCTCTTGATATCCGCAGATTACACTAGTTAACACATTTTTACTTTTCCTTGTTTGAGATAAGTAAATATAGTATTAAAGTTTTATTTTCCTTTAATCACCCATTCTCGAAAATTCGAGTAATGCTGCATTTTGTCCTGTCAGGTTACATATCAATCATACTTAGGGAGTATACTTTATTTGCTTCATTATTTCTCTTAAGCTTAGATTATTATGATATCGAAGCCTTGCGCCAGGATCTATCAACAAATTTTGAGCTATCGAAAAAAGTTAATGTTACTATTTAGGCCTATGTTTGAATCGTTTGAGAATTGCAATGGAAATGAGAAAGAATTACAGAAAGTACCTTGTTACGTAGACAAGGATAGAAAACATCATTCCATATTTATATGGCTCTACTGTAAACTGCAGTTTTGTTGATACATCTTTTGGTATGATGTCCTCGTTACGGAAACGACAATATTTCCGTAAGTAACATTCTAGCTAATACGAATAACATCAAAGAAAGCATATCACTTTAAAGAATTCAGTGAAGTCAAGCGTTGTGTGATGAAAGAATAAATAATTATTTAAATATTTATGTTGAGTTAAAAGCACTTCTTTATTATTTTCCTTTCATATGAAGAATCCGAATTTTCTCTGATGAGATACAAACAATGATCTCTGATTATAGTTGGAGTCCATCTTCCTTGATAACGTTTTCCATTTTATCATTATCCTGGTGTGAACTCTATCCATCTTCATCGCTTACAGAGCCAAAATTTGGCGATATATTTACTGTATGATTATGCAATGCTGAAAGCGAAGTTTAAAAAACATAAATCTGTTTAAGTTTTTATTATTTTCGGTAGGATCTTTCGCTAAATGTCTTTCCAAGAAATGCATTATAGTACTGAAACCATGCAAAATTAACTACAATTCAGCCAGTTTGCTATGTAGATATTTGTTTGGAAAGGACTTTCTAATCTGTGTATTAGTAAACTCACCTTCTTTGAATTTCGCATCATTAATGGCTGGATATTTTCTCCAATTGCAAATTTTGCCCCACTAGTTTTATCCATAGTTTTAAGAAATATTTTAGAAAGACCAAATTTAAAATCATGAGGAGTAGGATTAGAATGGAATGGAATGGCATTTTTGAGAGAGGGGCACTATGACCCAGCACTGTGACATTTCAAGATTTATTGCGCTAAGTATCAAGCAAGGCGCATTCCCAAACTCACACCGGCTGACTACATTACGGTTCGCTGCATACCCAGATTTCGAGCAAGTACCCCACTCGTCCATAGGCCAACCCCCTACGTGTGTCGCCAGCGGGCGTTCGGAAAATGCTATGCAATGATGATGAAATGGAGAAATGTTGACGAAATGATGTAGATGCTTAATATGAGAAAGCGGAAGAACCCCGAGAAAAACCCAACTGCGACCTTGTCCGCCATAAATATCACTACGGATTTTTCAATGCAAAATTCCAGGCCTGATCGAGACTCGAACCCTGACCGCCTGGGTGACAGGCTGAAGAACTGACCACTCAACCACCGTAGAAGAAGGAACAAAATTACTTTCACAAAGCCAATTAGTTAAAATGAAACTGTCTCTTTCGAGTCAGTTTCTCTCCTTATATCACGATGTCATAAAAGATACCAATTCTGAAAAAGCAGTTAAGTATAGGAGTTACTTGGAAATAACAACAAACATCTTCAATTATGTTAGTTGTATTTTATCAATTTCAATATTGTAGCTTTATTTTCGTATGTTTCCCTTCATTTCGTGAAATGTACAAGAGGCGTGGAATGATTTTTGTTTACATTGTACAAAAATGTGCTTTAAGACCAGCTTCCTATATGCCTATAAAATTTCACCTGTTTTCATTATTACAACGTAATTCCTGCAATAAATCTCGATGTAGTAGTACAATGACAGCTTCCTGTTACGGTCGCTGCACAATGTACCTTCAGCACTGGTTTGTGACAAGTTCTATTGTTGTAATCTTGAACCAAGTACTGTGGTTTGTTCCTTTGAAAGAATCAATTCAAGCACAAAGACACATAGTTCTGATTTATAAATTAAATGAGGACTTTAAATTAATTTGAGGCAGAATTTTTCATGTTTACAAAGTTCATTTGAAGGAGCAGAGATATTATCTCTCCACATTACATATATTCTGTTTTAGATGGCTGAGGCAGAGGAAAGTTATAAGGCATACTGTATACAGCAATACGTTGGAATGAACAATAAAATGTTTAGATTTGCAGTTCATTCTAAACTCTCTGTGATGAAGAACTAAAATTCTATGATTTTGTGGCTTTGTTCTCGCGATAAAGTAAAATACACAGCGCGTTTATTTTCCTATAATTCACTCCGGCAAAGTAGAAGATCAGAAGTGACAATAATTGGGAATGACGAGACTAGACTTTTAATAAATTATATTCATCGGTAACATATAACAAACAAAGAGACATTGAGATTGATGATTAAGTAGTTCGACCAATATCAAGATCTGAAAGCATTTGCAAGCGTTCAGGGTGACAATTTCTTCTCGGTCAAAATAGATTCTCAGTGGAGTGAATTCTCTTTTCAATTGAAGAATGAGGATTGTTCTTCTTAGCTTTCGAAAATTTGTAACTTAAGAGTGTTTCAATCATGAAGGTTGAGCGACCAGATGAAAGAAAGCAGCTGTTACCCAGTTCAGTGAAGGGAATATTTCTTTTACAGGAGTAAAAAAAAAGATCGCTCTCAAGAATATAAGTTCCCTTCGGGTATCTTCGCTACAATTCGGAGACAGGCGATGTTACATGTTGTTGGACTACGTGGCCTGATATCTCTATTTAAAATTGAAATATTCTGCATGTTACTATTGTAGCGTAATGGTAGCGTTCAGGGCTGGTATTTAAGAAGTCCTGCGTTCGGACACAAACTAGTACCTCTTATGCGTTATTGTTGTTTTTCAGAGAGGGAGAGAGAGAAAATATAAATGCTCATGTCTCTTTTATGACTGTTTTAGTAATTGACATCAGGTTCATGATTCTATTACGACTTTATCATTATTTATTATGACATTATGACTGCAAATGGAAAGAAAGAAAGATTTTATTTTCAACAGAAATATCCTTTGTGACATAAAGAAAACAAACTTACTGCCGTCTGCCTTAGAAAATTAAAACAATTAAAAGTTAAAAAAAAAAAAGCCACGATTCAATGTTTAGTCCATCTTCCTCCCATCTCGATCACATCTTGCTCTCGAGTGGGTATATAATCGACTAGTATTTTCAAATAACGAATGTTCTCAACCACGGCATCCCAGACATCCTGAACGAGCTTGTACAAATTATCAGGACGTCTTGAAGGGGGATTGGGCCAATTTTTTTTCGCTTATGCTTATTTACTTGGGCCCACATATTCTCCAAAGGTTCAAGTCTATCAGTTCGATATCCTGTCTCCTCGAAAACCAGTCTCGAATCAATTGAGATATATGGACTGGATGGTTATCTTGCTGAAATTGAAGAATTCCAGCAGAATAAAGAACCCTATACCCCTGAATCATTGCTTTAGTTATAGTTACAAATACTACTGCTACTGCAGCTGCTATTACAACTACATTTATTATTGCCATAAACGTAACCTTTTTATATATTATTAAATTCTACAATTTGGAATTTCTCGTTAGAGATCTTTCTTCTCCACTCTGTGCTAGAGTAGTGATCGACAGATTTTTGTCATTTCACTTTCCCTAGCTGAAGAGGCGAACTGAAGCCGAAACAGAGAAAACGCTAAATTAGACTTATATACTGTAAGTTAAAATATACAAGTTTATGTTTTCGGTGGATCTTCACCAAGTTTTAATCCTTGTCTGCATTTGATGTGACTGTTTTTGGAGTCTTTGATTTTGCGAATCTCCGATTTCAAACTGTTCGGTTCTCATCAACACGACAAAGAAGTCGTGGAACGGTAATTTTGCAAAAGCAAAGTCAAACGGCGTAACCCAAAAGACAAAGCAAAAGCAATAGAGAATTTTGCTCAGTAGATGGTACTACTTCAAAATATTTGCAAAGCCAAGTCAAAAGATCTCTAACAAGAAATTCCAAATTATTGTAGAATTTTATACACCTCTACAAATTCGGCTTTGTCTTTTGACTTTGCTCTGAAAACATTATTAAATATTCAGAATACAATCTAAATGAATGTTAAGTTACAGTGTTTCTGAAAATGCGTTGCATTACATCAGTACCAAGTAAATTCCGTAGCTCAGTCAGAATAACGTCAAAATTTAAGGTCAACGTCTCAGGTTCAAATTCTCGTCATTCCTCTTCATTTTATTGTGTTACAGGATAGTACAATGTAATAATATAAGAAAGAAAAACTAACACTTGTATTATGCACCTGTATTGTTCCAAACCTAACAAATTTATAATATTTAT
The DNA here is from genome assembly GCF_040183065.1 of Periplaneta americana. NCBI lineage: Eukaryota > Metazoa > Arthropoda > Insecta > Blattodea > Blattidae > Periplaneta > Periplaneta americana. Next base: position 96,706,622 of record NC_091123.1, read on the forward strand.
ATCACTAAAGAACGATAACAGAATATAAATGATAACTTGAACATTATTTATATTGCTAAAGAACGATAACAGAGTAAAAATGATAACTTGAATATTATTTATATCGCTAACGAACGATAAAAAAATAAAAAGATTACGTTAACAACCTTAAAATCATTAAGCAAGCACTCTTCTGCTGCTCTACGAGACAGATATCCTGCTTAAATAGGGCATACCATAGCTCCGAAACTGCTTCAGGTACGCATCTACAAACTCATGCATCGTGTAACATCACCGTGATCCGAAGTGGACTTAGAATATGTTCGCTATTCACAAGTGCGGACACTTTTTTTTTAAATCTGTACAGTATGACTTTTAAAACATTACATATATACATTTTCATACTCACGTAAAATTAACAATCCAATTCGCCTTAAACAATTTCAGCAAATGAAAAATATCTAATCCAAGACAGGAAATGATACGCACAAGAAAGCACTGTAATTATTTTTGAATGAAATGATTATAGAAAATTAAAACAAACTAAAATGGTCTTGCAATTTATTTGAGGGGCTCACAATCAGAGTGAACCAAGTCCACCAGTGGTCAATTTGTGGATTAATACAATCTCGGATAAAGAAAATTAAGATTTATTCATTATCATAACAAACTAAGTCGTTAACTCATTTGCTACTCCACAGAGGGCAGCATTTCCTATGGAAGGTGAAGATTGCTAAGCATGAGCCAGGAACTTTTAAGACTCAATTTCTCAAAATAATTTCAGAAGGACTGGTCCACTCTGGTTGTGAACCTCTGATTTATCTGCTTCAATTATTATCTAACATGAAACTTTATACTCTGGACAGTTATACGAATATATCATAGGTCTGCTGTACATGTAATGCTCAGAACCAGCGTAATATTCCGTTTTGGCTTTAATTTTAACATTGAGAGTTGAGTCATGTTTTCAGATCAACAACATAAAAAGTAAGAATATAGTCTACGCAACATTTAAGTATACAAAATTGTGACATTTCAAGAGAACATCGTGGAAGTGTACATTATCCTCCTTTATGAGTAAAATGTACTTTTTTTAACCTTTTGTTCTCCCAAGGTATTTCATTAACTGGTCATCTTGCTCTGTAAGAAGACATGCAAACTTATCCTTGAAATTTCCATATTTAGTGTAACTTATATTCATCAAACTATTAACTATTATGGTACAGAGTGCTTTTATTGCCTGGACCATTATTATTCTTCCGATGGATGGTTGAAGTATTATTTAAGATAATATCGATAGAGAAATGTTTATGGATAATAAATGCACTGCATAATGTATAGAATACTTGATTTTAAACCTAAAAATAGCTAGAAGTTAATGTTGAATTCTTGAAGTTTATTATCTCAAATGATTGTAACATAGCAACCATATATTGGAATTTAGAAAATTCACTATGTTTCCAAAGTGAGAAAAACGTGCGTTGCAGTACCAAAGTCAAGTTTGAGTTGCTTTACATTACTCTAACGCTTGCAGATCATACAAATGTTGAAAATAAGGATTACTGTTGACTAGTACGCACCACACCATGAGGTGTATACCAAGAGGATTTGCTGAATCCCTAAAAGAACAATTGAAAATGAGTGCTCAGATCGTTGACATTACAAAATCTGAGTGAATAAGAATATGACCGAGGTGGGTTTCGTTGGGATACATACTTCCTTTCTTCTTGAAATTATTCATCATTGCATTTAATATCGGTGAAACAAAAACAAAAATTTCATATCGCATTATTAACCGATGAGACTAAATGTGGCATTAATACAGACTAGTCCACACATGTGGAGTAACGGTTAGCACGTCTAGCCGCGAAACCAGGTGGCCCGGGTTCGATTCCCGGTCGGGGCAAGTTACCGGCTTGAGGTTTTTTCCGGGGTTTTCCCTCAACCTAATATAAGCAAATGCTGGGTAACTTTCGGTGTTGGACCCCGGAATCATTTCACCGGCATTATCACCTTCATCTCATTCAGACGCTAAATAACCTAAGCTGTTGATAAAGCGTCGTAAAATAACCTACCAAAATAAAAAAATACGGACTGTGTAACTGAGTTGATGGGGAAGCTTCGCTTAAATCAACAGTAGAACGTTACGAATTTTTCTAAGGACCAAAATAATAAATCGATGGCGTTAGTGATCATGATAAGTACACATCTTGTCCTTTTTATAATTCAAAAGCGCACATTTAAATCACAGGAAAACGCACTCGTAAACAAAACAGAAGCGCTCACAAAACGCAATCAAAGCTCACAGACTAAGAACTGGCTGCGAAACATATCACAGGCGCGGATAAAAATGTTGTGTGCATATTATTTATCAAAATTTTCTGAGTTGAATAGCTACGTTAAAACCCGCATGGAATGATATAAAAGGGACTTTTTAAGAGTGGCATTTAATTTTCCCTGTACTTCGTTAAACACTCTGTTATAAACTCGTATTTCTTCCACTGATACGCATATCTTCTTCGACTACCACAATAGTAATCAAGTATGTTTCAAACTGTACTTTTTTAGTGAGTATCTTACCAATTGAACTGATGGTCTTCATGAAAGAAATTTGTTTTACAATGACAGTGGAAAATTTCGGCGCCTTAATGGTACGAGATATATATTTAGTGTGTCTACCCACAGTATGGACGGAAATGCAGCGTCGATTTCACAACAGGTATTTAGGATGCAATTAGCAAAGATTATTATTAAGTGATTACTGGAGCGTTTGACATTAAGAGGGGTGATGGGTGAAATTTCTAGTTTTTATGCTTTTTAAACTAGAGACTTTATTTTTTATACATATATTCCTATTAATATATATCAGTAATGATATGGTTACAGGAGATAGACAACACGGAACTGCAGGCATTCTATTTTTCACTTGACATAATTAGGAAAACTAAATCCAGATGTTTGAGATGGATTAATCCAGAAATGCGCATAGAGTATTATTTTGGAGATCTGAGGCAAAAAGACCTGGGGAGATCGAGACGTATATGGAGGATAATATTAAAATGGATTTTAGGGAGGTGGGATATGTTCATAAGTACTGGATAATCTTGCTCAGGTTAGGGACTGATGGCGGCACTGAACCTCCGGGTTCTCTGAAAGTCATTGTAAGTTAAGTGAAATGATGTGGATAAGTATCTTACCACGGTAATATCTTGCCATATTTCGTTGAAAGTACGATTTTAATTAATTCAAAATGTGCACTTTTTAAACATTGAAAAATTGTCAGATGAAGTCAGGATAGGAGAACAAATGTCAGAAGTAAGTGAAATAGGGAAAGGAGTACGTCAAGGATGCCCTTTATCACCTACCTGCTCAACATCTACTTGGAGAATTTAGTGAAAAACTGTTTTCAGAAAATGGGAAGAGTGATAGTAGGAGGAAGAAAAATAAAATGCCTAAGATTTTGTGATGATATGGCGTTGTTAGCAGAAGAGGAGATGTTACTAAAGAATATGCCACCAGAGCTAAATGACAGCTGTAAGCAGTAAGACATGAAGATAAATGCAAACAAGACGAAGACCATGGTCATAGAAAGACAAATAAAGAAGGTGAATTTGTGAATTCCAAATAAGGCAATAGAGCAAGTGGACAACTTCAAATACTTGGGGTGTACTATAAGCAGTAACATGATGTGCTGCCAGGAAGTCAAAAGGAGGATATCAATGGCAAAAGAAGGTTTTAATAGAAAAAAAAAAACATTCTCTGTGGACTTCTGGATAAAGAACTAAGGAAGAGATTAGTGAAGTGCTTTGTGTGGAGTGTGACATTGTATGGAGCAGAAATATGGACATTACGACGAAGTAAATAGAAGCTACTAGAAAGACTGGAAATGTGGACATAGAAAAGAATGAAGCGTGCTAAATGGAAAACAGAATAAGAAACGAAGCTGTGTTGGAAAGAGTGGGTGAAGAAAGAATGATACTGAAACTGATCAGGAAGAAGAAAAGGAATTGGTTGGGTCACTGGCTGAGAAGAAACTGCCTACTGGAGGATTCACTGGAAGGAATGGAAAAGAGTACAGGGCAGAAGAATATATGAGATGATAGACGACATTAAGTTACGAATCATATGCGGAGACAAAGAGGAAGGCAGAAAATAGGAAAGACTGGAGTATGCTGGGTTTGCAATGAGAGACCTGCCCTTGGGTAGAACACTATGAATGAATGAATGTTTCCTTATGATATACAGCCGTTCTCATACGTTTTGCGCGTCTCCCAGCAACTAAGTTCTTTTCACATTACCTGCGATATCAGTGTTTACTGTTCATTCTTCTGAAATATCATTCTAAAATAATGCACAAAATAAATGAATAAATCTGAACTGAAATACAAAGACATACACTCCTTATGCATTGTACAGTAGTGGCAAAAAAACCGGACCGACCCTTGTAGCTGATTTCAGAGTTTTGTTCACTCAAGAGCGTGATAGACTGGTAACTAAGACTTTCGTGGTTCCAATCCTGCCTGGTAAGGAAACTTTTTTTTTGTACGTTATTCAAATTTATTCCCAATACTTTTCAATTTCAGCGATATTTTACTAAATTAACTTATTATTTCCAGAACATGAATTTTACCAGCAATCGAAAAGTATTGGGAATACATTTGAATAAGGAACAAAAAAAAGTGTCCTTCCCAGGCAGGATTCGAACCACGAAAGTCTTAGTTACTAGTCTATCGTGCTCTGGAGTGAACAAGGCTCTGATATCAGCTACAAGGGTCGGTCCGGTTTTTTTTTTTTTTTTACAATTGTTTGTACTGCGAACTATGTGTGATTAATTTTCCCATACATTCAATTGTACATATCAGTTATCTCTAATATCGCATCGGTATAGTAATAGACTATAATATTTCATTTAACAATTAATCATTATTGAGAACTAAATAAGAATAAAATAAAAAATTAAATCTGGCTTTTAGTAATTTTAATTCTGTAAATACCTATTTTTACCTTTTTGATATTAAAATAACAATTTCATGAACATCTTTTTCGGATAAATGTCCTTAAAGGTGATGAGCTTCTACAAAATCCGTGTAATTTCTCGCGAAAAATTACAATTGAAGGCATGCGGAAGCACCATTTTTGTGCTACGATTATGCATTACGGTAAAAATCTCGAAATTGATCTTTTGCAGCGCTGCGATACTTTCCCTTTAAATTCTAAAGACGGAAAAGTAAAACCAAATTGAGTACAAAGAATACAAATATATAAACGAATTATTAATAGTCGCACTAGTATTTGTATATCATTAATATTATTTCATGCATTAGATTTGTAATGTTTAGTATTGAAGATATAAACACATATGTAATGTACCGTAACTTAATTGAGATGATATATGTAATTCGAATACGCGCCTGATATCATTCTTCCCCATTTCCTGATCCTCCTTGGAAACGCAACTCTTGAGTTCTCCGCTTTCTCTGCTGACGTACAGACGTGTGACTCATTTTGTATGAAGTGTGTCAATATTTACTCTTCTCGAGTCTGACGTACAAGAAATCTGAACTCTAATCCCGCTTCCATCTAAGGGCCCGAAGCAGTTACAAACGCTGAGTTAAATTGGAATTAGATAAAGCAGAAAAATACAGTTTGATTTATAGAAATTCATGTGTTCAGCAAATGTTTTAAAATAAACAAATGACTGCGTTTAGTTACCATGTCATCAAAATCCTTTCATACTCATCCACTGTAATCATATTATACACCGCCCGTCAATTGGTTCTGACGAATTTCAGCATGCTGTTCTACAAGTGACTATAAGGTATAAAAGTATCAAAATAACACGAGATATGGCTTTAACAATGCTATTTATTGCCACGATATTATTTTTTGACATATCTCAAGTGATCCTCTTGGTATATTATGGTCTGTAGCAGTTTTACTTATAACTTATAACTTACTTAATGAACTTATAACTTTACTTATTACTTATAACACTTTTTTCTGACGATTTTGACAGAACTGAAAACGAAATTAGAGCAGTAAAAACTTAAAGTTTTCTAGGCACTGCATGAAGAGTGAAAAGATTATCGTACTGTATGCAGTTTCTGCAAAAAAAATATAGGTCCCTACATTTTTCAAGCTAATATGAGATAGTAGTTATTATTATAGTGAATGGTGAAAGATATCGGCATATTTATTGTTGAATAAAATAAATGAGTTTTCACTTTATCTCTATCAGAAATGTCTTTTCCAATCTTCTGCAAACACTTATTTTTGTCAACACATGGATACAAACTTTAGAAGAAGATATTTAAATACCCTCTGATGTTGAAATGTTTTTTCTATCTCTTGTGAAGTTCAATATTTTGACGTACCAGATTTCTGTTCAACACCATCGATATGTTACAGACTATTCAAAGACGCACTAAACATAGATCGTAGTTGGTTTCGATAAGATGGGCTATGGCTCATACTGCCAGAGAATATTGAGGTCGCTGAGAAATGTTTTCCCTGGACACTTAATTTCTCGGTTTGTCGATATCAACTAGACGACTCGATCCCCAGACCTTATAATTACTAATTTATTTCTGTGAGGATACATCAAAGAAATGGTGTTTCAAACCAGATCGAACTGTATTCAGGATCTGAAGGATCGGACACATGCAGAAATCTGAGTTTTATTGCAACGTGTAATGAACAATTTTCGGATAAAATTGCAACAAACGATAAGATTTTTTTTTACTTTCTTTTTAGTTGGTTATTTAAGGACGCTGTATCAACTATGATGTTATTTAGCGTCGATGAAATTGGTGACAGCGAGATGGTATTTGGCGAGATGAGGCCGAGGATTCGCCATAGATTACCTGGTATTTATCTTACGGTTGGGGAAAACCTAGGAAAAAACCCAACCAGGTAATCAGCCCAAGCGGGGATCGAACCCACGCTCGAGCGCAACTTCAGACCGGCAGGCAAGCGCCTTAACCGACTGAGCCGATTGCTTACAAATGATAAGATTCTTTGGGGATCACTTGAAATGTGTCATTAAAAAAGAAATAATAACATGCAAATACAATGCATTTTTCAAGCCGTATACTGTCTTATTTTGATATTTATAAATAGGCCTACTATAGGCACTTTAGAACAGCATTTGAAATTCGCCAGAGCCAGCTGCTAGAGAGTCTATTTTCAAACGGTGAGTAGGAAGGCAATATTGAAGATGGAGATGGGAGGAAGCAGGGAAAGAAATAAGAAAGAGAAGAAAGGAGAAATATCATAAAACTAGAATCTTTTGATTAGATATCTCGATGTCACTCGTGTGTTGGGTCGCAGAATTTTAATGACATGTAAATTTAAAATATACTTGTATAATAATTAAATAAAATAGGCATAACAGTACTATTTTCGAAAATCTCACGTAACGCGCTATGTATGGCCTGTTCAAAATCACTCACAATTGTTGCAGGATAGAAAGTTAAACCTTTAGTAGTACATAGCCTATTTCCTGAATTTGACGGAAAACATGTGTATAATTTGCAATTGATTTATTTGGCAACAACACATGAACTCGATTTTGTTTACCGTATTACACCTGGCGCAACCTACAAATCTACGTGGCGTAGTTTACAAGTCTTCATTACAATATCAGGGTTAACCGTAGCTCACATTACATACAACCATCATAACTGTGAACAAGTCACATCAGAACCATCACTGCCATTCAGGAGAAAATAAATGTCCAAAATGTTTGACATTCAACACTTAGGCCTAAGAAGCAATACCTCACCACATATTTAAGTCCTTATTCTCCTCAGGAATACACGTGTGAAAGTACTTTCGAACGTTGTCAGGAAAATAAAATAATTAATTAACGTCAAGGACTTGGCTTAAAATAGAAATATAATATTATGATATACCGACGTACATATGAAATATCATATGTACTTCGATACATCATAGTAATATGAGGGGGTTAAAGTCACAGTGGTGTAAGTCACATTTTATTCATTTTGAGAGGCAGGAAATTGTATTAGAAATGCTGTAACAAATTATGCAGCGTAATTTCGTTACGTAAACTAATGAATATAACCTGAGTACCTGTCTCAAGTTAAGGGAACTGAAAAGAGATGTAATTCTTCCAATTAAGTATGATTTTGAGAAGCTGCAAATGACTTACATCACTGTATAGTTTAACAGAAAATATTTGAAGTGACTTAAAGGTTAAATAAAACATATTTTTGCTTCCAGAAATTGTAATGAAACTTAAAAAAATGTACACATAGACTTTTAATATTCCCAGAGTGCCTTGAAAGTAAAAGAAGTTTGAAAATGTTAAACGATTAGTAGTGAAAAAAACATCATGGCATTCACGAATCTTCTTATTTTACAAGTATTCATAAACCTTCATCTATGTCTATATCTCAATTTTTCTGATTGAAGAGATTGAAGAAACTACAAATTTACACATATTAAATATTCACAAACAGACTTTAAAATGAAGGAAGTGTCAGAATATTAAAAAAATCATGGTGTAAGAAGCAGGTTTGTGACTTATTCGGGATCTTGTAGTTCTAATAGTTCCAATGGACCCGCATCACCTCTTCGTATCCATTTTCTGTTTGAAGAGATTGAAAAAAATACATGATGGATTGGTGGTATGTATGGAAGTAGATCTATCATGTCCCTTTCTTCTCTCTCGAAACGTTTCTCGGTTGTGTGTACAGTATTCCTTCAGTGACACGTCCAATGGATGATGGTCTACCTGTCTTCCAGGTTTCAAATTCAACACGGAAAATGGGAACTCTTCATTCAGTTTTTCTCTGTAGAATACGGTATAAGGCTGGTCTTTTGGAATCCACTGGATTTTCAGCCAGTTGACAGGTGAGTTTTTTTTTCATTTTTGTTTCTTCTTGTGGTACATATTTTTAGCCTGGAAACCGATTTAAAACCTTGTCGCGTCGTTTTTATTAGTTGAAACGACTTCTTTCTTCTGCATTTCATTATAGCATAGTACCGATTGTCTGGTACATAAATGGTTTTGTGTTTTGCAAACACTTCAACCCAGCAAAATTCGGAGTCGTTGGAAAAAAATGAATGCCTAGTGACCATAAACTTGTGATCGATGATTTCGATAGTATTAGTCTCAGTTCGTATCAACTTCATGAGGAATAAAACGAATTTGATATTCCGGTTTTGACCGGTGCAGGTGTCACTGTACATGACAACACACTTTGACGTGATGCTAGTATTTGTACATGTTTTCGAATGCAAAAACCATTTTTTTGCGATCTTCGAGAAGCAAAAGTCTCATCCCAAGCATGCAAGGGATTAGGCTCTCTTTCTAATGAATCCGTAATTCAAACGAAAAAAATAAATAAACACAACCTTTACTGCATTAATATTTTGAAAACAATGGCACAAACATTTAACCTACTGGAAACACTAACAGGCTTAGCGGTGTTTGTCTGACTTACGCCACTATGACTTATAACAAAACAGCTGTACCGTTTCCCTAGCTAACTTGCGTTGCAATTTGTATGCGGTTTAATGGAAATTATGACGTACTTCATGTTTTCAGTTTTAACAGTTTGTCATGAGTGGATTGCATTTATACACTTAAGTTATGTCAAAATTTAAAAAAATTAATATTACGTAAACCACTGTGACTTTAACCCCCTCATATAATACGCGTAGTAATATGAACACTTAGTGATTCAAGACGGCGTTTATTCCGATGGATCCCTGCCACTTAGTCACTCGTAATGGCTGCACCTCTGTACATAGTGTGTTGGACATTATGCCACTGTCACATAGGCCACCAAAGGGAAAACTGAGACGCAGAACTTAAACTGAGAAGGATTAAATCCGGGATCGGAACTAGAATCCGGTGTGGCTTTGTGGATAAAGCGTCACCACGTAGAGCTGAAAACCCAGGTTCTTGTCTCGGTGCCGGAGAGATTTTTCTGCGTTCTACCCATCCTTCATTAAATTAGAAACTTAAGAATATGCAATATATACCTGTATATCCTTCGATTTAAAAAGTAATCATCACGATGTATTTTAGTTCATACATTTGTGATCTTCAGAGCTTGTCACTTAAATGTTTCTCCTGGCATCCTTCTCTCTTCCCTCTTTTTATGTACGGTAAGTTCAAAGACCACCGTGGCATAGGTCATTTGTCCATTGCCATATGTTATATACCAGCCGCGAGCACAATGGGGAAGTAGAAAGGAACTCTGGAATCCCCTCCCATTTCCTTTTCGCTTCACTGCCTTGTAAACAAACACACAGTGGACACTGATCATCAGTGATGGATTTAAGGCGTCCAGCGAGAGCGAAAGTTCGTAAAAGCTATGTTGTAATCCGTCACTGACCAGTGATTAACTGCCGGTCGACTCGTCTCAGCCGGGGAAGATGGAGTGAGGATTTAAGGGGAAATCTGAAGTGTCTCAGTTGAATTAATAGCACCCAAGCCTGTTCTATACCAATTTACTGTTTTCAATATATCAGGGATATGTAGTTATTAGCATAACTTTTATTGCCTTTCCCGAGATGTAGGGGCATGTCCTGGCACGTTTGAAAAAAAAACTTCTAAAGTGCTGCAATTGATTTTTCCGTGTTTATTTTACTTCGCTAATCATAAATAATAATAGAAGAACGTCATCATATTATAAAATTTAGATTTGCATATTACTTTCAGTGTGCAATTTCACTGTTCCACGCATAATATTATATCGACTTTGATTTTATGAAACCTCCTGTATGACAGTACAGAGCATAATTTGTCAAGAAGAAGAGAAAATTAATTTAACATGAACAGGTCTACACTGATTCTCGATGATGTCATCATATTTACCAACGTTTTCTACTGAATTATCTAATATTCTTCTATAGGCTTATTTATATGTAATTGCTCTATTCTTCCCCTGAAAAAAATTATTCTCTGTTCTGTCATATAGGAGGTTTCATAAAATCAACGGCGATATTTAATTTTAAATTTTGAGCTACATCGTCACTATTATTGAATATAAAATTTTCTTCGACACTGCAATAAACAGACACACTGTCTGCGTTGACATCATGACATATCTTCCCATCACATATCTTATTAATTTTATTCATGCATCTCTTGCTTCTGTTGTACTACAAGACTACATCGATATGCTCTTGATAATCTTGTTGCAGAACCGACTGCTAGAATATTCTTGTGTTTTGTCAGCAGCGAAATGCATTTTTAATTCAGTTATTTGTCATTTCAGTACGTCTTGCTTTTATAATCTTTCCCTCTTTTGAAGAAGCTCATTCGTGTATTTCATATTTTTTTTATAATGTTTCCCTTGTTTCAATTCCAGTATTTGTTTCGTGACCTGGTTAGTGAAACTTTGTTGCATTACAGATTGTCCTTAATATAGATAGTTTTTTTTTTTTTTTTTTACATATTAGTAATTTTCCCCGATAGTCCTTCCTTTTCTTTATACTCTTATAATTCTGCGGCATAATGCAATAACAACCAATGTCACTTCTCTGAAAGCTGTTACTCTGCACTATTAATGTTGGTTATAAATACAACTAATTCTGTAATTCGAACTGCCTATACCACTTAAGCAGCCCTTCAAGATTTTACCGAGTTTGTTTTTTCTTGCATAGGTATAAATGTACAGAGTATTTTCAGCTGATTGCACAACTTATTTTAATGTCATAAAAAATCTTCATTGAGCAACAGAATTTATATACTCTTACTTTTGACAAATATGGTTCATATGTCGTATAATAATAATAATAATAATAATAATAATAATAATAATAATAATAATAATAATAATAATAATAATTATTATTATTATTATTATTATTATTATTATTATTATTACTATTATTATTATTATTATGATAATAAAGATAATAATGATAATAATAATGATAATGAAATTCATTATTCGTTATAATTTGTTATTGAATTTAATATTACAACTAGACTAGTGATATTTTATCATTTTATATCCCTTTTTAATTTCTTGGTCATTTCAATAATGGTTTATGTATTAAAAATGAGTCATTTAGTCACTAAATCTCATCATTATTTATTAAAATTTCTTGACTTAATTTTTTCTTGTCGTTATTACTTTTAGGTTTCAATATAAAGTCTTATATTATTTAAATTTTTTCAATGACTTTTGCCTTCCATTATGGACATAATTTATTTCTGTTCACTGGTATTAGTTATTCTTTTGACATCAACTATGAAATATTAGAATATCAGAATATTTCTGCTTTTTTATCCCATTGTTCCAATATTATTTCTGTAGTGCTCGGGAAAAGTGACACAAGTCAGTTTCCACAAATCTTTTTTGATAATTTATTGACAACTTACGGAACATCTGTTCGCTTGGAAAAACATACATAGGCATTCCTCTCATAACAATAATTCATACAGAAAAAATCAAATCGACATAAACCAGTGTAAATTGTCAATAAATTATGAAAAAAGGTTTGTGAAAACTGACTTATGTCACTTTTCCCAAGCACTGCAGATTTAATGCGTTATCTTACAACCTAAATAAAAGGAAAAGCTAACTTCTTCCAGATCAGAATATATTGTATTGGGAAGTTTGGCTTTTAAATTAAATGTCCATACTATTAATACTGATACTTTCTTACTATTTACCGACATTCGCAGTTGAAAGATAAGAAGATGGAAAAATGACACTCAGAGAATGTCAGCTATTTGTGAAGTATCTCCAGCATAAAATAGAATGATAATTAAGGAGGTTTTTATACTGAAACTCGTGTATAGGAATTTGTAAATAGAAATATGGTTTCATAAATATTAATGACGTAACGAATATAAATGTCTATAATTCCGAAATTACAGTCCCAATATACTCAGCCAGTTTAAGAGAGCAGTGTACTGCGTTAAAAATGATTGAAAGAATTTTAGTTTTGTCCTTTAAATGAGGAGAAATTTAATCTGAACACTTGTAACTTTTCTTTCTGCAAAGAAATTTTAAAATGTTACATTTCTTTGCATCAAATTTCTGCACATTCAAAGGAAAAACTAAAATACTTTCAATTTTCTATTATCGTAATACACTACTCTCTCAAAATGACTAAGCAAATTGGAAATTCAATCAATGGCTTCCCAAGACGCGCTATGAAATGTTTCACATAAAACAATTTTTATCTCGAAAAGAAAGTAAAAACGAGCAAAATTGCATTAAACTTTTTTGTTTGTAATATCTCAAAGAGTTACCACTTGAAATTAATTACATTACTCACGGTTCACCCTATGTGTGTATATATGTATATTATGTATATATATATATATATATATATATATATATATATATATATATATATATATATATATATCTGCAGTGCTTGGGAAAAGTGACATAAGTCAGTCGATTTGATTGTTTTCTGTATGAATTATTTTAATGGGAGGAATACCTATGTATTGTTTTCCAAGCGAACAGATGTTCCGTAAGTTCCGTTATATATATATATATATATATATATCTCAAATGTTGTAAAGAATTCAAGGCCCGTTGTTTTAACATAGAAGGCATCTGCAAGACTAAGATCTTAATAATCTTGCAACAATATCAGTGTAGTTCTGAAGTTAAGTGGAAATTTATGTCTGCGTTTTTCTTTCTTCTGTTTTGTATTCTATTAAGATATAGTTTTCTTTTTATTAGCCTATATGGTCTCAAGTAGATTATTATTATCAAGAGCAGAGAGTAATAATTTAGAGACTCTTTAATAGAATGTATTTAATATTAATTAAAATATGTGCGGGATGTCACCTCCGTGTAATGTCCACTGTTTTGTCTTACAAATAAAACTGGGTTATTGCATATCCTACTATAAAGGAAGTTAATATTTAACTATTGTAAATAAATCAAAATACCTTATCTATTATTATTTTAAATAGATCAGAGAGAAACATAAAACTATTTTATCTTTGCAAACCCATAAAACTGCTTCCATGGACGCAGGGTCACGTCCATGGAATTGCATTGCAGGTTCAGTAAAAACTCACTGGTAGACAACACAAGCGTGGACATGTGCTTGGATGTAGCATGAATCGTCTGTTTTGTGTGAGCATCTTTGTGATAGAATATAACGAATTATTTATTCTTGTTTTTAACAAAAATCCATAGGGAAAATAAGGCGTGCTTTTAATTAGTGTCACCTCTAATGTTTCCAATAACTTTAATTTACTAGTTTTATTTGAAATTTCTTTATAACTAAATTTCATTTTATGTATTTTTGTATCTTTATTTCATATCTCATGGTTAGATCATTTACAGGTTAAAAATATTGGAAAAACATAAGAAGTTTTTTCACATCCATGGAAGTCACCTCCATGGATAACAGAGTTTCATGGATGTGACACTGATGCTATTGAGGTGACAAATGAAGATACTGCTTGAGCTGAGACACACTGTGTATTATAATAAGGTCACTTAATCATAGAATAATATTAATGCTAACAGCACAAAAGTATGTTTTCCTGGGTCCAGACCAATATCTTCAATTATATAAACCCCTTTCTGTTTACTTTAGATAAATAATAAAATAGGTCCGTGCTACTGAATTTAAGGAACAGTTCTTTGCTTGTAGTGTGTAAATCTGAATGTCTTCAGATCTGAAATAAATCTGTATTTAATTTGATTGCTCACAAAATAATTGTTGTAAATTTCAAATCCCAGTTTGATTGTGTCCTTCGTTCTGAACATTTTAGGTAAAATATACATATTCTTTTATTTCTTATAGTGACTTTTCTCTGCCGGACATTTTATTCAGTAATTCTCTCACTATATTACTACACTTGACTAAATCCAATAAAAAAAACACAATTCAATGTGACTGTTGTTACTGTTCTTATTTAAGCCAAGTAACAGGAGTTGAGGTAGGAGGTTGTGTCTCTTTTTAAGTAAATATAAAATAATTGTCCCATGTATATATTGAATAAACATCAGTAGTAGGAAAGAGAATTGCAATAAATGTTTTAAATTTCCTTAACTAGATAACTAGGTTACAGAAACCCTGGGAGAGTGAATTGATTTGGTCTACCACAGCAGTTATTCTGAAAGTAAGTCAGAAACAGGGACAGTGACTTCAAAGGGCCATAGAAATTAACAATTAGACCTCCATAGCAAAGCGTGTCACCTCCATGGAAGCTGATGTCATCTCCATACCTTTCAAAAAATTAAAATTTTGGTTTTTGAAGACATTATCTCTCTCTTGAGTTCAACGCAATGCTTTTTATTATTTAATATAAATAACGGAATTGATTTATAATTAGTGTACAGAAGTATTCAGTGTTTATTTTCTTAAAAAATTTCAGATATGAATTTCCACTAAATTTCAGAACCACCAATCAAGCTGAAACAATTTATAGATACTGGTATCATTCGATTAATGAACAACAAATAACTAAATGTAATTTTAAATTGATGTCTTTACTTCAGGTGTGCGACTAGTCTGAATATAGGACACGGTGAGTAGGGGTAGTTAACTTCTTTGAAATTTGTTACAGATAATGATAAATTCTGTCATGTCAACCTTGCAATTTCGTATAAATGTGAAGTATTGCAGAATTTTGAACTAAATGGAATACTAAATTCTAAAAATGTTTCAAAAATTATAAGCAGAAAAAAAACTACTTGCAATACTGTAATATATAAAAGATATAAAATCATCCTAAAGATTAAGAGAGGAATTCTTACTTCAATGTCGTAAATCGATTACCACATTATTCTAGAACAAGTTGCAGCAATTAATACCAACTCATATTAAATTCCACTGATGCTAATTTTGAGAGACATATAAACTTTAGGAGAACAAAATTGACTAATATACACCTTGTCCCTTTCAAACCTATGCTATGTTTTATTTAACGACACCCGCAACTGCCGAGGTTATATCAGGATCGCCGATGTGCCGGAATTTTGTCCCGCAGAAGTTATTTTACATGCCAGTAAATCTACTGACATGAGCCTGTCGCATTTAAGTACACTTAAATGCCATCGACCTGGCCCGGGATCGAACCCGCAACCTCGGGCATAGATGGCCAGCGCTATACCAACTGTGCCAACCAGGCCGACCCCACATTTTAATTAATCATTGTTAACAAAGTATGCGGAATTATGAAATGAAACTGGTATTAAAAGAAAGAGAAACTCAGAGAATTGTTATTTCATTTGTTTGAAGTTAATTAATTTGTCATATGTTGGGCAACAATGGCATAAAACAAAATGACAACTCCGCAGAAACTCAAAGAAGTGTTATTGAATTTGTTTGAACACAGCCTTCTTCAGTTACAAGCCGGAGCCATACATCGGTAGGCCTAATTAACTGTCAAACGGAGGCCTACTATCCAGAACACGTGTTTGTGCTAATGCCGATTTTCAATGTAAATTAATGTTACAATATAAGTGTGTGTCAATGGAATTTATGTTCGCGGTCGTACCAAACGTTAATTGTTGATGTATGATAAACTAAGTACGTGTTGGCGATAAAAACAAGACAATAAATGAAAATATGGCTGCAGTCTTTGGCAATTTTTACGGATATTAATAATGAAAAAAATGATTCAATAATTCTCCTAAATATTAAATATTGTATAAACTACATTTTTATAGTCATACTTGTGGTTTGTGGTGTATCAGAATTCTAGCCAAAATCTTGGCTCTAGCCTGCTATATCAATAAAGTTATGCCGTTGATTTTCAATTTCATTGTAGACAGCTGTTTTGTGATCCCATAAATGTTGCAGTTTTGTTGAAGATTCGGAATGTCTGCTATACGTCAGAACTGTCTATTCAGTGTTTCCCAGCCTTTTTAAGTTCGCGGCACGCTTGGGAATAACATTAAAAACTAGGGGCACCCTTTCTTGCATTAAATAAATTAAGTTTAATATTTTCATTTATTGAAAGATGAAATAATAAGTAACGTACATCATAACAAAATACAGTAAACTTTACTACAGGGACATAATTTAATTTTACTTCAATTTTTATTGTACTTGAGTTTTTGAATGTACTTCACTCCCACCCCCTCTACTAATGAAGTTCCAACTCCACACAGAGACAAGACCGCAGATAGTAAGCAGTACTGAGTTACTGAGTATAGTACGTTCCAGAAATATGTTCGCGTTTTCCAGTGACGAAAGAGCTTTCAATATTGAATCATATTTTCGCACAGGTACTGTCCGTTTGCCTACGTCGCATCCCGATTTCCCCCACCTGCTTCTGCTCGCCCCTCTGTAAAAGCTGGGCTGTCTTAGCTCTTTTCTGAAAACATTAATTTCTCTTAGGAATTGGGCGTTTACGTAATATTGTACAGCTGTTTAATTTAACTTAAATAAAAGGGCCTCGTTAAGTAATTAACTGTCACGTGATTTCCTCCCTTTCTACAATCCTGCGGCATAACCACTTGGACGTACAGTAGATAGCATGTCTGAGTAATTTTATCTGTGCGGGTCGGGCAGAAGTGAAGATTGAATTTATAGTGCGTAAGGTACTCTTTTATAGAGTAGGTACAGAATTATTTCAACATGAGTTACTAGTACGAAGGACGAAACTGGCAATTGGAATTAGATGCAATAGTCTATAGTGCGATAATATGCACAAAAGAACTGAAGCCTGTATCGAAATGAACGGCCACCATTTTCAAAATTGTGCTTAAATATTCATATTATGATTATTTTTCAATTTAACTTCTTTCTCTATATTGTACGCTAATGTACTGTAGACAGTATAATATACACCGCATAATGAATACGTTCACATGGATAAATCACTTCGTGAGTAAAAACACTTATTCTTAATACAGTACTGTACTGTCATTAAAGAAAAAACCTAATGAATATTATCAAACTCAAAATCGCGATATTTCCTAGTTTACGTAAATGGATGAACTACTTTTCTTCCTTCCTATGCCTAGTAGAATGATTTGTGTTTTACGCCAGTATCATCGAACTCCAGTCTTGGAGGGGGGAGCAAGCGGTGTTTCCGGTGCTCTAAAGGTATAGACAGGTTAATATTAAAAATGTTAGTAAAAATAAAATGATGTCCCTGTACAATCACTGAGTAAAAATACATCAATAGAGTTTTGTTTGATTAATCATTAATGTGAAACTTGTGCTTGATGCTTAGAGCACAGATACGTGATATCGGGCCTTACACTTGACAATGAAACACGTAAATCATCCTCAAGGTTATTTAGTCTATTTCTTGTTTTGCATTTTGTCACTATAGCAGAGAAGGCTTGCTCACAAAGACAGGATGTTGAAAAGGAAAAAAGTGCGTTAATTGCTTTCTTCATTAGGGCAGGATACTCCTCTCTCAGTCGAAGCCAAAAAGCAGCTACCGATGCCGCACTCTTGGTGAACTTACCTTTGAGTGTGGAATCAGTGCAAAGGTAAAAAAATTCGTCTTCGTTTACAAGCACTGAAATCTATTTTCTCCGCACTATCTACGAAATCAAATGGTGAGACAACCCAGTCGAGATTCATAGTGGAAATAGATGGAAAATACATCTTGCAATCTTGATAAGTTATCACAAATGCGGTCTTTCAGCTT
This sequence comes from Periplaneta americana, assembly GCF_040183065.1. Taxonomy (NCBI): domain Eukaryota; kingdom Metazoa; phylum Arthropoda; class Insecta; order Blattodea; family Blattidae; genus Periplaneta; species Periplaneta americana. The sequence continues at coordinate 96,725,184 of NC_091123.1, forward strand.
ACCCAGACCTTTATCTCCTGCCAGATTAAGAAGAGATGGAAAGTTCGACAGATCTCCTTTGTGAACTGTAGATATCCAAGAACTAAGTTTTCTTTTAAAACTCTTCATTTTATTGGTTGAGGAAATTGTTGTTTCCTGTCGACCCCGCATTGAAACATTCAGTTCATTTAGTTTATGAAAAATATCTGCCAGATACGACAGTCTCAAACATCAAGAATCACTTAGTAACAGCTCATGAAAATGTCTTGATTTTCATCCTTTAAAAAAGTTTTCACCTGTTCTTTGAGAAACGGTTCAATACACGGTCCCGCGATAACCACCTTACTTCTGTGTGAAGTAACAAAGAGGTATGAGCTGCATCAGTTGCGCGACATAACTGTTCAAAAATCCTGCACTTTAAAGGTCGAGACTTCATGTAGTTCACCATTTTCACAACTTGGTTAAACACTGGAGCAAAATCTTCATTACAGGCTTTCATGACTAATGCCTCTCTGTGCAGAAAAACAATGAGTTATAATAAATTATGGATGGAATTTCATTGAGAGCTCTTGCAGTAAAACTTTAAAATTTCCCAGACATAGATGGTGTACCATCCGTACATATATCACAACAGTCTTTCCATGAAAGATCATGGTCATTGAGAAAGGAATTAATAGAAACGAAAATATCATGGCCTGTGGTTCTAATCTCCAGCGGTCTACAGAACAGAAACTGCTCACTAATATCTTCATCATCAATATATCTGATAAAACCAAGGAGTTGCGGTTTGTCACCAATATCGATACCCTCATTTACTTATAAAGCAAATATTCTATCAGTTTTTATTTTCTCCAAGACTTGTTCGTTGATATTGCACGACACTTCAGATATCTGCGGCTGATTGTATTGTTGGAGAGAGGAATTTTCTTAACTTAATCAGCTGCTCCTTCGTCAAGAATTGTTGAAAATATAACTTTACATGCCTATGATTTCCTTTCCAAGAGTATGAGGTTCCTTTTTTTTAAGCTATCAGTTCTGCTACTTTAAACGAGGCTTCAAGAGCAGTATCAGCTATGGTCAGAAAAATACATCACGCTTTTTTGCGACACACTAAGATGCTTTGTTGTAAGATGCCGCTTCAGTTTGCTAGATACCATGGCTTCGTTGCTGAGTGTTTCGCCACCAAACTAAACACACAGGTATAGGGTTTTCCTCCATACGCTAAGTAACTGTCCAGGTATGATCTTTTGTTTCGTTTGTCTTCGTTTTGTGTTGCATTTGACGGTCCGGGAGAAATGTAGGCGTAGGAGCCGACTGTTCACTTTCACTGTCCTGGCGTTTACGTTTAACAATGAACTTATCCATACCAAAACACTGTGAATCAACGCGAAGAAAACAACTCAAAGCGGCGGCAGAATTCGTACAATTTTATTATATTGTTCTGTCGAAGTCTCGGGAATGTTCGTGAGGAAGCGCGTAGTCTATACCAGTATACTTAATCAGGAATGTTCGGCCATCTGCCGAAGCCGGATACAAGTATAATTGAATCATCGAAAAGAATCGACCTGTAGTGCATGAGAGTAATTAATTTGACTTATTTTATTTCAAGACCTTACAAGACTTTAGGCTTAAGTAGACAGTAATTTTTTTTTTTTTGTTTATTTCAATATCTCGCGGCACCCCTTAGCTGATCACGCGGCACCCTAGGGTGCCGGGGCAGACCGATTGTGAACCACTGATCTATGTAGATGCATACACTCACTTTGTTGTTTTTCAAGGTTTGTTTATTAATATTATTTCTTTTGTAATAAATTAGTTATAAACATGTTTCTTTTCACTTCGTATTTACAGGATTTAAAGTTCACTGAGTTTACGCTAATTGGCACATACTTAATAAATAATTATGTGTTTTGTGACGTATTATGTTGAAGGTATGTATCTTCATTTTTTCATTTTGGCCTAGGCCTATTTAAAATAATATTTCAGAAAACTTTTAACAAGTAATTTAGTATAACAGTAGGCCTATTGTTATGGTGACTGGCGAGTTTCAAACTAAACTGGCTTTCTGGGCATCTGAAATATTTGTAGAAAAACACGACAGATAATCACACGAAATTAAAATGCAGGCCTATATGATATCCAGACTTTTCACGTCAGAGGTGAAACAACATAAAACGGCAAAACAATGTCAATTTACTACCCACATAATGGTTAATTGATTGGAATAGGGTACTGCGAAAGTACGTCGTTATTTTATTTATTTTTGGTACAAGTAACATTTCTTTAAGTATTTATTTATTTTCCCTTGTACCATCAATAAAAAACACATATGCTTTAAATTTGCTAAGCTATAAATGGCTGTATGCAAGTACTTACGCGGTATTCTGAAACTCAAAATAACATTTCGGATTCCGTAATAAATTACGTACATCAATACACTGATTCTTGATCTTGTGCACTTAGTTTAGTATTAATTAACGTCAAAAATGCACATGTGACAACGAAATCTAAGCACTAAAACGTCAAACGTCATGCCTTTATTTCCCCTCCGCCCGCCTCCACTCAGCGTTGCCAAACCTACCCATGCTCCGGATTGTAACTGAAGATAGCTCTGGTTTGAAGTCATTCATCTGTCACATGTTGGGCAACAATAGCATGAACAAAATGGCAACTCCGAAGCAAAGCGGACAAACTGTTTTCTTGTATGCAGAGACGAAATCAATAATAAATTAGAGTGCAAAGAAATTACCGGAGAGAATATGGAGGAAATGCACCTGATGGGGAAAGCATTAAGGCATGGTGTGAGAAGTTTCTGGCGACTGAAGTGTGAACAAACATTCCGGAGGTTCCCGTCGACGTGTCTCAGAAAAGAAGATTGAAGAAATTAAATCAGGATTTCAGATAAGGCCTCAAAAATCAAAAATCAATTCGCCATGCATTCCGGCAGTTCAATGTGCCGAGATCAACACTGTGCATCGAGTGCTTCATAAGAAACTTCATTTGCACCCCTACAAGGTGCAAATTATTCAGTAATTAAAACCAGATGACAGGCGATGACGACAGATATTCGCTATTGAAATGCTGGATCGTATTCAATTTCTTGGAAACGTCAAGTTTTCAGCGAGGCAACGTTTCATGTATCAGGATCTGTTAATCGGCGAAATGTAAGGATTTGTGATACACAAAATCCACACGTCTATCGTTAACATGCCCGGGATAGCCCAAAAGTAAATGTTTGGTGCGGCCTGATGAAGAACAGGATTATCGGTGGTTTTTTTTTTCCATCAGGAGGCAATAACTGGCCCGGTATACCAAAATATGTTAGAATTGTTCATTTACCACCAGGTAGCTGATATGCGACCTCAATTAATCTTTCAAGAAGATGGAGGCCCCCCCCCCCACACTGGAGCCTGGATGTTCGGATTTCCCTCACAGGAACCTTCCCAGATCGCTGAATTGGACGCGGCTGAATTTGATGTTAATGGCTACCACGTTCGCCAGACATCATTCCATTTCAATTCTTCCTCTAGGACTATGTAAAAGACCGTGTGTTGCGGCTTCAGTATAAGATCTTCAATATTTACGAACTCGTATCCATGACACAATTGCAACAATATCAATGTCATGTTGGACAGAACGTGGAACGAAATCGAATACAGACCTGATATTATTCGTGCTACCAAAGATGCACATATAGAGGTGTACTAGTGTGTGACAATGAAAATTCTTTGAGTTTATCTTTTTTTTTTTCTTTTAATACCAGTCTCATTTCATAACTCCGCATACTTTGTTAGCAATGAATAATTAAAATGTGGGAGGTTGGAAAGGGACACATTGTATTATGTACAGGGGAGAAACGCTATACGATATTGCTCTTACTAATATTTGCGATTATAATTAAATTACTGAAGTCTGACTAGTTTAATACGTAGCTAGTCGGCGATGTGTGCAATGGAGAGAGAAAGAAACTGGCCACCCTACTCCATTATCTCCTAGCCTAGTTGCCTCTTAAGTGGTGCCTTCTTGGTATCACTTGTGAGGTTCAAGCTGTCTTCGGACAGTTGACTAAACAACAATTAAATTACATGCCATGTTTCTCATTTCCTTGAAATATAGACCGGAATTACTGTATATGTCTCGTCTAGATGAATTGATCTTAGTACAGATATAGGCAAAAGAAAATGTTTCCGATATCATCCGAAAGAGTGACTTAAAACAGAGACGTAGGAACCACTCTTACCCTTTCATTAGTGCGTCATATGACAGAAAAGACATTTTGTAACTACACGTAACTCACTCTCGTTGATAAAAAAATGAGGAATATATTATCATTACTCACTTACAAATGGTTTTTAAGAAACCCGGAGGTTCATTGCCGTCCTCACATAAGCCCGCCATCGCACAATATGCAATAACGCAAATGTATCTGGACAAAATTAATAACTTCTCTACATTCCAACACATTAAGAAACTTTGTACAGACCTTATAGGTAGCATATATTTTTTGTGTACAAACTCTGACTGCGTTTGTGAATGAGGAACTACCTCTTTATAAGAGGTGGTATTTAGGGTAAAATAATAACTTCTTTCCTATCACATAGATTTTTATGAAACATTATAGGGCATACGAAAGTTATAGGTAGAATAAATATTTTTTGTGTACAAACTATATTTACGGTTCCATGAGATGAAGTGCTCCTTTAGGCTACAGGGGGTGCATTTACACAGAATTAACTTCTCTCCTACATAACAGATTTTTATAAAACTTTGTACAGGAGTTACAGGTAGCATGTATTTTTGTGTACAAATTCTGATTACATCTGTATGCTAGCTGTAGGCTTAATTTTTGTACAAAGTTTCATAAAAAATATATTTTATAAGAGAAAAGTAATTAATTTAGTCTAAATGAATCACTACAAAGGGGCAGTTATTATAAAATATAATCAGTAGAGCATTCATCTTTAGCCCCATATCATGACAGACAGCGAATGTTAAGTTAGCTCTAAGGAGTATGGATGTCGTCACTTGACCTTACGTAGATACGAATCACATACAAAATAGTTGTAAGACAGACCTCCACGTAGAGCAGTGATCGTCAACTCGACCGAAAACGGGCATGGGCCCTCAGCAATGCTTCCGTGCGGGCAAGCGTGCATTACCTCGTGCTCGGCATTATACAACCCTATCTCCTGTTCAGTAGCGGCTCTTGGCAGAAGCTTGCTACAATGTTGAATAGAAGTAGTAGGCTATGTCTCAACAGTCGTCAGGAATTTCATTCACAGTTTCAAGACTTGAACATATGATGTCAGATTTCAAGATTTTCATAGCCTAGCGTTGGGAAAAATCGTTCTTTTTCTGGAACTTTTCCAAGAGTTTCATTTCCAAGAAAGTACTAGTTCCAAAGAACAGTCAGAAAGAACAGCAAGCGTCTGACATAACATAATAATCACCAGAATTTTATATTGTTTCAGAACTAGTTCCGTTTTCAAAACTCTTAGACCATAAAGCAATTCGAACCACGACAGCTGTTACAGTCAGCTGTAGCAGTAATTTATACAAACCATAAAACATCGCAATGGTTTGATCATTCCTCCTGTTAAATAAGGGATATGACTACTACGTGATATTAGTCTCTATTGAAGCTTCATAATTTATTTGTAATAAACATTGAGCAAAGTTGGGCTACATTTGAACTGTTATGTTCAGGTATTTCACTGCAAATCCAGCATTCTCCATTCTTTCTATTTTCTGCCTTCCTCTTAGTCTCCGCATATGATCAATATAATATCTTAATGTCGTCTATCATCTGATATTTTCTTCTGTCCCAAACTCTTCTCCCGTTCACCATTCCTTCAAGTGTATCCTTCAGAAGGCAAAAATGTTACAATATACAAATTTTATAGCACAATACAGTGCGGTACATAAATTTGTATAATTTTTTTCTTCATTTGATATAGTAAAACAGTAACTTTTAAATAGTAATAACAATAATAATAATAATAATAATAATAATAATAATAATAATAATAATAATAATAATAATAATAATAGGCACAATCTCACAATTTGATTTTTTTCATTTTTATTGCTATATTAATATCAAACAATGTAACTGAAGCTCATTGGCCAATCAGATTGATTATTTAATATTGAAACGCGCCCTGCAAATTCATTGTAGTAAAATATTTCGCTCTCCTTCCAACATACTCAATTCTGAAGGAACTACTGTACATCCAAGGAGAACATTTAGGCTGGAACTGTTATGGTCTCTGAAAGAGTATCTGGAGTGTTCCAGACAAGATAGTTGGACGGCACGTTACACAGTACTCCAGTTCCTATGAGTAAGAGTGTCAGAAACTCCTACTGTTATTTTGGAACAGTGTGTTCCGACCTATAGTTCTTTTTTCGGAACTGTTATTTTTTCGGAACTGTTCCGAAAGTACTGTTATGTTATTTTTGCCTATCTCTATCATAGATCCATCTACTGTGGATGTAGTTATGCTCCTGCTTAGCTTCAGTATAGAAATGACAGACTGATAGTGTGATAATGAACTGAAGGTGATATACGTACTTTATAAAAGCAGGAGGAAGTCTGTGTGATTTTTATTCACATTTTTCTCAGGTTTTATCATCAGCTTTCGACAGACCGTGCAGGTTCGGACACACACACACACGCACATTCGCACGCGCACGCGCACACGCACACACACACATTATTTTCTTTAATGAAAATAAGTAAATCCCACCACGGAACTAGCTAATAAATCTGACTACAATCTACACTGCCCAGATCATAGTGCATAATATTGAGCAATCAATATGCAATAAAGAGGTTAAAAAATCTCTTAAATTCAACATTACAGAAGATCAGGAAATATTTTTACTAATGATCATGCATTAACAAAATGAAAAGAAAAAGTAGAAATCTAAAATGCAGTGTAGTATTTAGTTTTATTCAGCTTTCATTTCATCCTTAACTTATCAACCAATTGCTTTCATAAATGTAAATACCAGCATTAGGCATTCACATTACTTTAAGTTTAATTTGATGACTATGAGAAACATGTATTATCACGAAAAAGGAGCCATCAACGCAAGCCTCCGCTGTACCCGCGGTAGGGAAACATGAGCGCAGCGGGCTTCAGAGCTCCCTGAAATGACGTCACAGGGCATCGAGTTGATGACCACTGACGTAGAGCATACACCGAACGTACCGTGTCAATTATCTTCAGTTGTACAAGATCAGTGCATTTACAATGCCGAAAGCAAAACATTCTTTAGAGGATCGTTTGAATAAGATTTTGGAAAACTTTGGAAATGAACATATAAAGTTACATGCGGACTCTATAATATGTGTTCTGTGTAAGACGTTAATAAGGGGAAGTAAAAGTACTTGAAACAACATTGTAATTCGAAGAAACATATTTACCACGTATATTTGTTCACCAGGGTAGGCATGAACAATCGTCCACCTCCACTGACAATCAGGTTAAGGACTCGGAATTTTACAGAGATTTATGTGAAATGATGGTTAAATGTAATATACCATTTCACAAGCACGAAAATAGTTAATTTAAGGACTTTCTGGAAAAATATATACAACGAATCGTTCGCTAAGTGTTGCAGATCTTTGTAGTTTCAGAGTTCTCGAAAACAATTACACGTTTAGAATCTCGCGATCTGAAAATGTCAGACGCCCTTAATTTAATAGAAGAACTTGAAAGAAACGTGAATGTTCTAGATATACAGGGTAATACTGTTGGCGAAAAAGTTAAGAATAAACTTAAAGGCGTCCTACACAAGATCCCTGGTTATTCGCCATTGTGGAAAAAAACTGGCACAAGGGGGAGTAAAAGAGAGTAACGTTCCTTATTTCCCGTTTGTTCCAATAACGTCTTGTGATAGTGAGAGAAGTTTCTCTAAATACAAACTGTTGTTGAGTGATCGCAGGAGAAGCTTTAATTTCGATACTTTACGCATGCACTTAGTTATAAATTGGAGCAGTTGAAGTTAATTTGTTCCGCTCAAGAATGATTAACAGAAGCGACTCACCTTTATATTAATGCGAGTGTACGTGTCCAGTGTGTCCCAACGGGTAGGGGAGAGTGGGTAGGTTTGGGACACAGGAGGAATGGGACACAAGTTTCATTTTGAATTTGACGCACAGTTAGATGTTCTTCTATCCACCCATAGATGTGTCTTGAAGCAACGTCCTCTGTTATGTTGTATGACAGCACAAGGGTTGCTAATATTTATGCTGTCCATATTTTGTGTTTTTCTGTGTAAAAAGTAATATTTTAGTAGTTCTTACAAACTCTTCTAGTCATCTCACTGTTGAAGGTATGCATTTTACACTTATTATATACAAAGCCACAAGGATGGACTATATATTTATGGATAAGTTTAGGTTAACCTTACAACTAGATTTAACATGTGGCTCCTTCACCAATTTTTTGTGTATGTAGGAGGAATGGGACAGCAAGTTGCAGGAGCTATGGGACATGTCCCATACCTCCTGGCATGTTCTGTTATATAATGTATAATATATATTATGTAATTTTTAATATCATGAATATAAATAATTGATTTCAGATTAAATATTTTTATTTTATTAGGTGCAGAAAAATGCCGAGAGTTTGGGAAAAGAAAACTGACAGAGTTAGAAACGACGAAAGTAAAATAAGACTTACTCACCAACAGTCATAGATGAAGGTAGATCAATTAGAGCTGTGGCGAAAGAAATGAGTATTTCAAAATCTGCTCTTGCTAAGCATGTTAGTGCATTGAAATCCTTAACTAACGCCTCAAGATGTTCGTCCTTATCCTAAGGCAGGAGTCAGAAAAGAAAACTCGGCTCGTGGAAGAAAAAGAGTAAGAACTAGAATTATAACTGACACTGCTGAGAAGAAATGCATTTAAGAAGAGGCAGGCCGAAAGAAAAGTAAGAGTGCACCTAAATCAACAAATACCAGTTCCGTAAAGTCTGTGAATTTTGACACTGATTCGAGCAGCTCTGAACAAATAGAATATATTGACTCATCTGACGATGACTTGTTTGAAGTCGAGAATGAAGAAGATTTTGACTTCAATAGTAAAGATTTTGAAAAGAACGATTTTGGTCTTGTTAAATTTGAGGGAAAAAAGTCAGTTGTTCATTATGTAGGTAGAGTTGAAGAAGTAGAAAGAGATGGAGATTTGATAGTGAATTTTATGAAGAGGAAACAGGACTCTAAAAATTTTATATTACCAGACAAGGAGGATATCAGCTGTGTTCAAATATCTGATGTAGTTATAAAGTTGCCACATCCTTCAAAGTGTGGTGGGACACAGAGGACTAGGTGCCTTTACTCATTTGGAATTGGTTTTCAGATGTTTGCTAATGTCCATTAAGTGGTGTCCCAAAGCTCCTGCAAGCTGTTCCATTCCTCCTACTCTGTGGGAGGAATGGGACAATATGCAATACAAAGTATAACAATGATTTTCATAACTATTTTTTAAAGTTGGGTGGAGCTCATTAGGTTCCAAGTATGTTCAACAAATAAAGATTGTACCGAGATTTAACAACATCAAATAAGTAATTAAATTTTTGTTGAAATTCAAATATTCTGAAAAATGTCCCATTCCTACCCACTCTCCCCTACTCCACCCCTTCGATCTGATGTCAACAAACAACGACGTGAACTCCATGTGCACACAACTAAAAGGTAAGGGGCTAAAAATGAATGCTCTAATAATCAGACTTTGTAGGCAAAATATATATTCCACATGTAACTTCTGTATAAAGTTTCATAAAAAACTGTTGGATAGGAGAAAAGTTATTAATTTTGTCTAAATGCACCTCTAACGGGTAGTTCCTCTTACGTAACCGTAAATAGAGTTTGTGCACAAAAAATATATGCTACCCGTAACTTCTGTACAATGTTTCATAAATATCTGTTAGATAGGAGAAAAGTTATTAATTCTGTCTAAATGCACCCACTAGTTTTTCTTGTGCAAACATAATCAGAGTTTTGTACACAAAACATGTGTGCCACCTGTAAGGCATGTACAAAGTTTCATAACAATTCGTCAGAATGCAGAGAAGTTTTTAATTTTGTCCTGCTAGTGATTTGCATTCTGATTCACTGTGCGTTTGTTAAGGTTAGATAAAAATGTGTCAAACTGATGTTCGTGTCATGTGAATAATTTTTCAGGCCTAAAACACTCAGTGACTGAAAGCTCCCTTATTCCATGATTATTTTCTGCTATTAAGCCATACTCGAACAGTTACCCTATGCCCCAACACTGAAAAAAAAAAAACTGATAACTGCGCAAACTCCCGGTGCCGGAGAGGATTTATCTCCGTTCTACCCATTCTTCACCATATGGTAATGCAGAATTCCTGCATGGAAATATCATATGTACTGTGGTACATCATAATAATATGATAAGCCTAAGTATTCACTTTGTGATTCAAGACGGCGGCATGTTCCGTCGGACCCCGGCCACTTAGTCACTCGTAATGAGTGCACCTCTGTACATAGTGTTGGACATTGTGCCCCTGTCACATAACATGAGGGTAGATCATCAAAGGGGAACAGAGAGGTAGAACTTAAACTGGGAAGAATTCAATCCGGCATCGGAATTTGAATCCAGTGTGGCTTAGTGGATAAAGCGTCAGCACGTAGAGCTGAAAACCTGCTTTAGAATCCCGGTGTCAGAGAAAATCTTTCTCCGTTCTACCCACTCTTCACCATAAGGTAATGAATAATTCCTGCACAGAAATATCGTATGCACTTCGGTACATAATAGTAATTTAAAACAAGGATTTAACGCTCTAAATAATGCTGTATTAAATTGTAAAAGGATTGTTGTAACCGGACGTGATCGGCTATACTGAAACTCACATTATATTTGAATAGTCCACTGCAAGAATGATGGATGTCACTTTCTTGTCGAAAATGAAAAGACTGTCAATGCATAGCTTAAGACATAAACAATGTACATAGAAAGTTATATGGCATTAACACTGATAGTCATTGTCAAGTAATGATCGGAAAATCACAGTTAAGCTTTGAGCGCTAAGCATTTCAAACTTTCAATTGCTTCTCCTGCAAAATGTATTCCAAATGAAATCCATCATTCTTGCAGTGGACTCTTCATTTGAAGAACTTTGAATTTTTTTTCAATTGGAATTTTTAAACCCTTCTGTAAGAATAAAAGTAATTTACAAACTTGTAATTGAAGTTACATTAATAAGAACGTACTTATCTGAACAGACTACATGTCTCACAACACAAAAAACCACTAACAATTTGCTCTTTTACACCCACGTAGTATGCCTCTCTGTTTACGTCTGAAGAGGAGGGAGAAGTGGTAGAAAGAACTCATTGTTTATACCCTTCTGAAAATAGATTGCTGCTGATAAAACAGTAAAAGCTATTACAACATTGTTCAAATGTTAAAGAACATATATTCACCTATGGCTAACTAAACAAGTCCAAATTTGATTTTTATCCACATAGACCGGGAAAATTTCACACTGTGCATCGGTCCCTATCCTGAACAAGGTTAATCCAGTCCCTACTTTTATATCGCACCTCCATCAAACCTATTTTAATATCAATATATTAGTATTATTATTATTATTATTATTATTATTATTATTATTATTATTATTATTATTATTAGGGTAAACTAGGGTCTGTTGGACAGTCGGGCATGTTGGACACTCTGTACTTTAACGTGTTACCTCGCCACTTGTGGGCACCACATTCTGCTAGAAGTCAATGACGGAAGTAGCCATGAGTGGGGCTACTACCGTCATTGACTTCTAGTAGCATGTGGTGCCCACAAGTGGCGAGGTAACACGTTAAAGTACAGAGTGTCCAACATGCCCGACTGTCCAACAGACCCTAGTTTACCCTATATCTTTATTTATAAGCCAGCAGCTTGTTTGTATCAAGAGAGAGCCTGATCACCTTTTTCGAGGTCTTTCCGGTCTTACCTATTGGTAAATAAAATTGCCTCTAACAATGTTCACAATTAAGTCTTCTGTCATTCTGAAGATAGGGATATTCCATTTCGCTTTTGTTTGGTCGTCTATTCTTTTATGGTTGAATTTCAAACTGCTCTCTAATACTCCGGTTCTAATATGTTCCATCTTGTTTCCCCACTACTTTTCTTAAGGTATTCATTTCTGTTGCTTCCATGGTTTGTTCAGTTTTAATTTGTTGGATTTGATCGTGCTTCAAATACATACCGATTCATAAATTCTGGCTTTGATTTCATCTCTGTTATTTATTGTGCCTCATTTATCCCTGAGGCACGACATTCTTGCGGCCTTATTATGCTTGTTGCCTCACTTTAGATTGTATTGCGCCATTACTTGTCATTCGTACTCCCAAATAATACTCATCATACTTTTCTATTTTTTTTTCTTGCAATTCTGTAGTATTTTATGAGTTATTATTATTATCATTATTATTATTATCATTATTGTTATTATTATTATTATTATTATTATTATTATTATTATTATTATTATTGTTGTTATATAGAGGGAGAACAAAAAATGATGTCATATGAAGTGACCTTACAGAATAATTATGTAGTCAGTATATGTTTGCCATGAAGAGGTATGACTCCCATTCTGAATTTACCCCTACAATTGTATTCGGTAGCAATAAATTTCCCTTTCATCTGACAGATACGCAAATGCGTAGAAGGAAGAAGGCTGCAGATTTTTTATTAAACTTTTATTACCTATTTTAATGCATTTTATTGTATAATTCAAAAACAAAACTTGTTTTGCCTATTTAGGTCCACTTCTAGATTCTCAAGTGGTGCCACAAAATATGGAAGTTTCTATTGGCAGTGGTGCTGAATTACAACCATCTTCATCACATGCAGCATCATCTTGTGAAATTTCAACTCCTGAATCTTCTGCATCAAGTGAAGCCTATCTATTATAATATTATCTCCATGGTATTCATACATTGATTCACAGCTAGAATATGAAACAAGTCAAAAAAAACTTAATACAACTATAAACTCTTAATTTATAGTCACAGTCTAGTTGAAATATATACAGAAGAGGTTTACAATATAGTTTACTAGTACAACACAAAGTTTTAGTATCAATTTCATGAAGAGTTATTTAATGTAATGAATTCACCTACAGAATAGAAGGTGTGAGAAATTAATAATTATACAAACAGGCCTATGCAAAATCTTCTGGTAACAATAATGAACATTATAGTTACATAACATCGCTTACAATAATACTATTATTGTACTTACTTGTTACATTTAATCCTTTTTCAGTGCAATATGCAAGTATTTAGTTACGCATACATACCAAGGAAATGGCATACTGCAGTAAAAAAGAAAAGACAAGGTGAAAGCTGCAAATATAATGACGACGAGGAAAGGTTTTATTTAACCTGGTACAGTTAAGGTCATAAGGCTTTCTCTTACACTGGAGTAGGAGTAACACTTACTTCAATAGTCAAACATAAAAAACATATTAGATATAAGTAATTACATATTATCAGTGTTAAGTTACAAACGAATGATTTACATAATAAAATCAGAAACAAAGAAGTTAATAAAATATCACCCTAACAGGTCCTATAACAACGATCTACAAAATTATATTTGTAGACATGCAAACATAATGATTTCCTCCAACTATTTGCAAGGAAGGAGGAGGCAAGTCCTATGGTAGGGCTATCACTTTACAGCTTCTGGACAAACTTGTGTATACTGCATTTCCTCAGTATAAGATGAAATGGTTATACCGACATGACTCAGTCCCCAGAGCCTCATTCGTTAGAATAGGGTGCACCACGAGAAGGTGAGGATGGGAATTGAGAAGGAGAGGTTATAGAATGCACATCATTACCCTTTGCAACCCTTGAATGAAATGTACACAATAAAAATAAAAATGCACACAGTGGAATACATATTAGTGTTAAATTACTATCAAATATTAATTACACATTGAAATCAGAAACAGACAATTGAAAATTTGTATACAATAGAAATAAAAGTAATCACACTGGTCCACACCTGCGGAGTAACGGTCAGCGCGTCTGGCCGCGAAACCAGGTGGCCCGGGTTCGGTTCCCGGTCGGGGCAAGTTACCTGGTTGAGGTTTTTTCCTGGGGTTTCCCTCAACCCAATTGAGCAAATGCAGGGTAACTTTCGGTGCTGGACCCCGATTCATTTCACCAGCATTATTACCTTCATCTCATTCAGACGCTAAATAACCGAAGATGTTGATAAAGCGTAAAATACATGATCTATTAGTGTTAAATTACAAGGATATATGATTTAGGCCTACATAATAAAATCAGAAACAGAGAATTCAATATAGACTGTTGTAATAATAGGCAACTACTTGTTTCCACCGTGTTCGGGCAGTGTTACATTCACAATGTATTTGCTTAAGGAGCAATTATATACATTCTCTGAAGTGATGACCATTTCATTTAATATTAAAACACAGTCCTTTTCATGAGATTCGAAGGATTGCACTTTTATTCTAAGAAAATTAAAAAAACTTCATGCAAAATCCCAATATCAAATTTGAGATTCTGTAATCTCCTCTGTAAAGTACGTACAGAAGGCAATGGATAGCCTTGCTTGAGCAGTTCCTCATATCCACTTATACCACAATTAAATTTCAGCTTTAAATCTTTGGTAATAGTCACATTTTTCTATTTTACAAACATGTTCTTCTTTTCTTGTTGCTTTCTTTGTAATGAAATAATTTGATCATTATTAAAAATCTTATTTACAAAAGTAAGATCATTTTCAACACTACATTTTTTCATGGTTTTTAAACTTTCGGTCGAATTCCTTAAAAGTTTCTTGTAGTTTTCAGCCTTTCTTTTTTCTTTTAAATATAGTTTCTCATACCTTGCCAGTTTTGTAGTTAATTCTTCATATATAGCTTGTTCCGTCTCACAGCAGAAAATAATGCAGACATAATGCAATACGTTTATTGTGTAATGTATTGTCAGCATAATTTTCCAGGTACCATTCACAGTATTTAAAATGCTATGTCAGTTTTCATGTATGCTGTTTACTTTGATTCATTGTGACTTCAGTTATTATTTTGTACATAAAAATGTATTGAAATATAAAAAAATTAAGTAATTAAATGTACTTGGAAATACAGATATTAAAAGTGTATCTGAACCAACATACTTTTCCCTTCCTCGTGTGTAAAAGTGATATGTTGATTTTATATTATTTTTCCATATCAGTCTAAGTATTTAGAGATATTGGAAATGGGAGACCTCTCAAGACACTTTCTCAGGTGCGAAATATTAATACTAGAAGTTCCAATCAGATTAAATTAAAGGACAGGGATTCAATTTCCAGATATATTAAAAGTTATATCCATATAGCCTCTGCTTGAATATGCAACAACTTGGCGGATGGGCGGAGCTTAATTTGTCTTGTCGCCACTGTCTATATACAGTCACTGTAGAAAAATAAGGTGATTCATTCTAAGAGCTACCAACGGGCTAACAGGCTTCGTAGCAGTTGACCGACCATGCCTTGTCTTGCACGTCTCTACAGCTTAACATTCGAGCATTTCTTCCGACTAGGTAACCAGTCACGCTACCAACTACCGACCAGGCTAGACTGTGTAGCCACCCGACCAGACATCTTAATTTTCTAATTAATAAAATATTCACATTTCGCTCATTAAATACAACGTCATGTATAAAAATAAAATCAGCATTTTCGAGTTATTCACATGGTTCAGTTTGTTTTCTTGTAGTCTTTTATTTGCAAGAATGTTACACCTGAATTTTGATTACTTCGTCGCCAGAGAACAGTAGTGACATTCTTGTGCCATGACAGTTCCGTTTCTTTGTTAACAGCAATACTGTATTATTTCAGTTGTGCGAGTGACGCTGCGTAAGAATAGTGCTGTTCTCGAATTCAAAAGTATCATATTGTGTTATGTGACGGTACTTAAAAGAAGTACGTATAATTATGTACACATGAATAACGCATAATCAAGACTTATGACACTGTTCAGCAAGTACACTAATCTAACTCGCGATGGTATTATTTTGAAATATGACTTTCTTGATCTGAAGAATCAGTTTTATAAGTCTACTATTTCATCTTATGACGTTATTGTCAGTAAACCTCTTTGCGTACCCCGACTATCCATGATGTATTAAATAGAACTGGTCAGTATTGTTGTGAAGGGTAGTTCGAAAATGTAAAAGTACCTTGATTTATTTGTAGTTATGTCACTGTTGTCAGAAAAGTGTTATCACAGTTTTGATATAAGTTATTTTACTTCATTCAGTCCCCACTGATTTCATTTTGCTCTTTTTCGTTATTTTGTAGGTTATGATGTTTTCTCGAGAGAAAATGTCAGTTCCATTAGTTATGGCAGAAAACGAGCGAAATGTTGTTAAGACGTCTGATAGTCCGAAGTAATCCTTGGTTGAAGAACAGCAATCAGTTGTCGTGGAAAATGAGCCTGCTAAGGAAATGCAACCTGAGGGATTTAGTTTGTAAATTATTTATTATTAAAATTATTATGTTTTTTCAAAGTCGAGTTCATTAGGAAATTGTTGTTGAATCCGGACTTTGGTTATAATAATGTTTTAAGATAATATTACCACTAATCAAAATAAACCATCTCATTGTCATACTGAATGGCCGGGGCAATTGAATAATAGTGGAATCATAATTCGACAATTCTATTTTTATTTTTCCTACAGATAATCTGGTTTCCAACATTCAACCTCCTGTGGCTACTGTAAACAATTCTTGTTCACAAATGTCCAGTTCTTCATCCTTCACGATTTCATCTGACGATACAGCTTCTGAAGTCTTTGACGATTCTTTGAATGATTTTACTTGCGAACCAAAAAGTGACGAAGAAGTAGGAAGTAGTAGTAGTAGTGAGGGTAACAGTCGTATTCGGATTCAAGAAAAAACTAATTCTACATTTAAACTGACAGAAGAGTTTATGTACTTGAACTACCACAATTATTATCAGAAAATGCAGGCTCTAAATTTCTAAAATTTTATAAGGAAATGAACTCACAATTGGACAAAAATTACGAGGTACCACAACAAGACTGTCGACCTGGTTGGCGAGTTGGTATAGCGCTGGCCTTCTATGCCCAAGGTTGCGGGTTCGATCCCGGGCCAGATCGATGGCATTTAAGTGTGCGTAAATGCGACAGGCTCATGTCAGTAGATTTACTGGCATGTAAAAGAACTCCTGCGGGACAAAATTCCGGCACATCCGGCGACGCTGATATGTTCTCTGCAGTTGCGAGCGTCGTTAAATGAAACAAGAAAAAAGACGACAAGACTTATTGGAACTTAAATATCTAATAAATGTATAAAAAGGTTACTAATAATATTTTTAAGAATTCACTTTTTACTTTAGCTAAATTAAATTTTCCAAAATTTTAAAATGTTTACACATATTATTTCATAACTCCACAACCATTAGAGGTAGAATTCTGATTTAACATGAAATTATGCAAAAGGTAGACTATAATAATGCTCTTTTTTTGAAAATAAAAAATAAAAAATATTATATAAATTTTAATATATTTTATATAGGACAAATAAATAATTAATTGTATTAAAATAAATAATTCTACATGTCTGAGGGTAGTCTACTTTTCAGAAGTAAGTGTTTATTACATGCAAGAAAAATATTAAAGATGTCAGGGAGACCATAACAATGTTATGGTTACCAAATGACGTAACTGCAGAATTCTTTTGTTTTTTTTTTTTCATACTCTGATAAAACTGGTTTGAAAAATATTATTAGTAACTTTTTATGCCTTTATCAGGTATTTAAGTTCTAATAAGTTTTGTTATGTTACCATGAAATTTTTGCCCAATTGTGAGTTCCTTTTCTTATAAAATTTTAGAAATTTAGAGCTTGCATTTTCTGATAATACTTGTGGTCATTCACGTACATAATACTCTTTTTGCACTCGAATTCTAGTACCATGAACAGTTAAAAATGTACCCAAGATGTATCCATTATGGTAAGTCCTGTGAAAAAAGGCGTAAAACGCAAAAGGAACATTGACCAATGGAAACGGAATATTACAAAAATGCATAAATAGTGGACGAGCATATGAAATGCATTCAAAAAATAAAATTATAAGAGAAAAAGAAAAATTAAACCACCCTGTACACAACAATGCAAAATTAAACGTTCAAACGTGTTTACAGATGAAGAGAGACTTCAGTTATTTTCAAAATATTGGTCTCTAGGGGACATCAACAAGCAAAGGGAATACATTATCAATTCAATCGAGGCTATTTTTCCACGATATCGTTATATCCGGGTTGGGGGCACGAGGAGTCAACGGCAACATAATGCTTTCCATTTCAGAAAAAAAAAAAAAAAACATAAAATCAGAGTCTGTAAGGTATTTTTAAAAAAATACTATATATATATATATATATATATATATACATATATATTAATGACCGTTCAATTCGGACAGTTCAAAACAAACGGAATAAGATAGTTGGCACAGTAATTGAACCGGACCTTCGAGCGAAATATGAGAAACATCGAACTCTCGATCCAGCTATATGCGAAGGGATTCGAAAGCACATAGAATCGATTCCAAAACAATAAAGAGCTATTAAATTTGGAAAAGGATTCTCCATGACCCATATTCTATAAATTATCATACAAGGATGACTTCGAAGAAGTAAATGTAATAAAAAAGAATAAACTTCCTGACAATCTTATATTCAAACCTGCATTCTACATTAAACCAGGATTAGGTTCAAAGAAGAAAGAGGATATTATGGAATTACAGAAAAAAGAATTACATTCCGAAATTCTGTTCCAACTTCTATACCAAATTGTAATGGGCCCGTAACTTAATCTGACAAAATTTTTCGAGAGAGTGATAATAGTTACGTCTTCGTTTTAGTTTATTGCTTATTCCTCGAAGTTTACGAGATGGATTTGAAGAGAATATAATCATTGATGTTATGAATGAAAAATATGTTAAAAACAACGGAAATACTTTAGTTTTTTATTATACATGGTTTGATTACATTTTCAGTAGCATTTAAATGTTTAATTCAATCCTGTATACTACTGAACATGAGGATCTCACTTTGTTTAAGTTATCTACTTATCATTTCATTTTCTTACTATACCGGTATTTTTAAGTAGATAATTGCATTATGACGCAAACATATTATTGTTAAACGCAGTTTTCTTCACTGTTAGGAATGTCGTTTTTCTCGTTATGACGCAAACTTAATTGTTAGGCCTAAGTGTATTATTTTTACTGACGACAATGTCACATTTTGAGTTATGTCACTGTATGAAGATAATTTTTGTAGTAAGAATGTCACAAGTTGTAATGTTAGTAAATAAATATCTTTAAAAATACGCACATTGTTTTTTTTCAATTAATTCTATAATAACCACTTAAACCAAGAGAAAGAGCAGGAATGGTGGAAAAAATCATCCCAACTGCAGGGACGGAACATCAGACAGTCGAAGGTCACCATACGGCAATAGGACATAGTATCAAGGTTAAGGATCACATGATGACGAACGAGGAAGTATAAACATGATGACTCAACACAGAGAAAGAAGCAACGTTAAACTGCAGAATAAGAGGAATCCATACCTGCTAAGGAAGCACTCGAATGTGAGGATGAGTGACACAAGGAGCATGGCAAAAGGGAAGAAGACTAGTAATGGGAAAAAATTAATTCATGCATCGGGACGTGAAATTGGGAGAGGAAGTGATAGTACCAAGGGTGGGAGTGAAAGAAGTAATTTAAAAGACTCTAATGCAGTGTTTGCTGGTGATATTGTTGAGGATTTTAGACTTTAGAAGCATGATGGTAAAAAATTTCAAGGAATTAAATCAATAGTTAAGTGAGCCGTGGGTTATAACGAAAATTGGTGGAAAAATATGGTGGAGGAGACGGGATTTGATAGTACAAGAAGACAAGCGAATGAAGAAAGTGCTAGCTACGAAGAGGGGGAAGGAGTGGTAAGTGAAAGAGTGATCAAATCGACCTGTTTTACTAAGATAAAAAAACTAGTGAAAAGTAATTCTCGAGTTAATAAGTGACCAATATTAGTGAACTAGTAAAGATCAAGAAAAGACTAAATGGAAAGATTACTATCAAGGCATCAGAGTAACGAAGATGTGAATAGTAGAAATTATTGGTGGTGCACGTAAGTTGTTATAGCGAATAGTGAACTGAATAACAAATCGGCTATAGATATGAACTGGTATAAACAGAAAGGTATTTGTGAACTAGAGAATAAAATATTGAATAGCAAAATGAAGGTAAGATAAGTATTAAATAGATGATGGACTGAGCAGCAAGAGGGGAGAGGGTTAATGGGATTAGAGTAGTTTCATTAAAGTATACTGCAAAGAAATGTTATTTGTAATGATTGTTAATGGTGGCACCGTATACGTGAAAATGTGAAGTCCACTATTACATGTAAGAAATGCTGTGACGAAATATATATCATATCATATCATATCATATCATATCATATCATATCATATCATATCATATCATATCATATCATATCATATCATATCATATCAAACAAATGATATGTTACTATATTAGAACATAAGTTTCTTCATCCAAATATAGCCCTGCCACCTTTTAAAGGCATTTCTTACTATAGTTACAGAGAAACGAAATCTTTAAATTGCTCTCCTGAACAATCACAATTTTTTAGATATGACCTTTTTGTATTTAATGAGTGATTTTTTATTTCGTAGTTATAAAGACCCCAAGTAGTTAGAATATAGTATTTATTCTTTGCATTAATGTGTGCGTTACAAATTACTTTCTTCCTTAATGTATCAAGTTAAAGCACAAACAAAGTGAGTACGGTATTTATCAATCTTTTAGAATGATTCTCTGTAGTGGACAGAACGAGCTGATGTGTTCCTCCAGGCAGTTAAGTTTCGGTGAGACTATGGAAGAACGGCTCGAGTCTCCACGGACGCAGAGGGATGAACGATGTACTAGCAGAGATTCAGCCTGTCAAAGGTAGAAGCAGCGGCAGCGAAGGCACAGGAGAAGTCATTAAACGGTAATAAACTCACGGTGATCCCTAAGGGGAAAGGGTGACAGAGAAGAGAAGAGAAGAGAAGAGAAGAGAAGAGAAGAGAAGAGAAGAGAAGAGAAGAGAAGAGAAGAGAAGAGAAGAGAAGTTTACAGCGATCTGACGAGAAGGAAGGAAAGAAACACGAATCCAAGAATTCATTACCTAGCCACTGTTTCAAGTGACAATGGCCAGGGAAGATGGAAATGAGATATTTGACATTTCACAGTAAGATCGTCATTGCGGTGAAGAATGGAATTTATGCTCATATGAAAAGGCCTGGAGTATAGATGCCAGCATAGATGGGTCCTAATACTCACGCTGCATAAGAAGATAGGCCTCTCGAAGTTGAAGTGCCATTCATGACTAAGTGAGTACAAAACAAGCGTTGTGGTACCGCTACCCTGAATAACTTCACTCATATCCGAATTGACAAAAGCAGGCGGGACCATTGCTGCTATCTATTGTTTGCTCTGCTTCGTAGGAAAGACGTTCTTTGTTATTGGTGTAAGTGTAAGGGATCGAGTGAAAAGACTACTTTATCAGTATAAATTAATTTAGTGTCTATGTCTGTCTGTAGTCAAACTTATAAATGGTAACTTTCAGTGATATGTTAGATTGAGAGTTCCTACTAAATAATACTCCTGTCATTAGAGGAGTATTAATCGGACGCATTTCTTCGGTCACACGTTCGCAGACTACGGTTTATTAATTTATTATATTTTATATCAACAGCTAATAGTTATAGCTAATATTTACGTACGTATTAATCAGAATAAAAGTATATTTCAGCTAATGTGAAATTAGAGTGCAGGTATCATTAAAAAACCCATAGATGTAAGTATTGAATCATGCAGGGATATCATTTTCTTTTTACTAACATTTCTAATATTAACCAGACTATACCTTTGCATTAACGGCTGAGAACCGGAAACACTGTTTATTACCCCCTTCCACGACCGGAGTTTGATGATACTGGTGTAAAACGCAAACAAATCATTTTACTAGGTATAGGAGAAAAAAAAAATCAGTGTATCCATTTACGTACCTAAACTTGGAAATATTACGTTTTTTAACAATACTTGTTTTTACTCACTAACTGTGCTATCCATGTGAACGTATTCATTATGTAGCATATATTATACAGTCTTGTAGCACATTAGCAGAGAGTGCATTAAAATTTAAAAATAATCAAAATCTGGACATTTAAACAAATTGTTGAAAATGGTGGCTGCTCATTTCTATTGAGGCTTCAGTTCTTTTGTGCATATTATCGCACTATAACCTATTGTACCTAATTCAGAATTCCGGCTTCGTCCTTCGTACCAGTAATTCATGATGTAATAATTCTGTACATACTCTGTAACAGAGTATCTTGCGTATTGTAAATTTTAGCCTTCACTTCTGCTCGATAGTCAGAGATAAATTTACTCAGACATGTTATCTACTGTCCGTCCAAGTGGTAATGTCGCAGGGTCGTAGAAAGGGGGAAATGACGTGACAGTTAATTACTGAACGAGACTCTTTTTATTTTAAACAGTTGTATAATATTATGTATACGTCCAATTCCTAACAAAAAAATATTTTCAAAACAGGGTTAGGACAGCCCAGCAGAAACGGGTGAGAAAAATCGGGATGCAACGTAATCAAAAGGACGCACAGTACCTGTACGAAAATATGATTAAATAATAATTTTTTTCACTGGAAAACGCGACCATATTTCACTCAGCACTGTTTACTGTGACCGTAAGACAATTTTGCATATGCGGACTTGGTTCTCTGCGGAAGATAGGTGGAAGTTCACTAGTAGAAGAGGTGGGATTGACGTACATTAAAAAACTCAGGTACAATAAAAATTGAAGTAAAAATAAAATGATGCCCCTGTATTTAAAAATGTATAATTCGCAAAAGTTAAGTTTTCTAATAAATTCTTAGTTCTTCCCAATTACGTATGGAAGACACATCTTGAAATGACTTTTACACGTAACCCACCAAGTAATTGTAGGCCTAGCCCACCGCTGTGGAGTAACGGTCAGCGCGTCTGGTCGTGAAACGACCCGGCCCGGATTCGAATCCTGGTTGGGTTTTTTTCGGGGTTTTCCCTCAACCCATTCAAGCAGAATTGCTGGGTAACTTTCGGAGTTGGACCTCGGGCTCATTTCGCCATCATTAATTCACACATCACCACCACCATCATCATCATCATCATCATCATCATCATCATCATCATCCATACCATAGCCCGGGTTAAATTCACGGTGCGGCGTCTTGTATTTGTACAAGAGCACGACCGTTCGGCTACCCAATCATTCACAGAATAGGAGTGGTAAACACAATAAGCCTCGGGCTGTCATATAAGCCTTCGGGTTCCTCCTCCGTATAAGAGAAAAAAAAAGGCCTAATTGTAGATAAGATAATAGCAATATGCGCTGCCCGTCATGAGTTGCATACTATCTCGTCCGTTCGTAATTTCAGACAGCCAATGTGGCTGGTAATGCTATCAGCATGGCAGAAAATCACTATAAGACAATATAATAGGGACGCATCTAGTGTCTATGTAGGACGTAAACATATGCACTTCTCTTCCAAGAACCAAACACTGATACACTGAATTTGTAGCTGAAATTGCTACCACTTGATAGAGGGGATGGTGACGATGATTATGATTAACATTCATTCATAGCTTTCTACCCAATGGCAGGTTTTTCACTGCAAACCCAGCATTCTCCAGTCTTCCCTATTCCCCGCCTTCTTATTTTCCGCATATGATCCATATATCCTGATGTTGTGTATCATCTTCTTCTACCGAAAACTTTTCTCCCGTTCACCATTCCTTCCAGTGCATCCTTCGGGTACTATTGCAAGTGGCTACAGATATAAAACTTACTTACTTACTTACTGGCTTTTAAGGAACCCGGAGGTTCATTGCCGCCATCACATAAGCCCGCCATTGGTCCCTATCCTGAGCAAGATTAATCTAGTTTCTATCATCATATCCCACCTACCTCAAATCCATTTTAATA
The DNA here is from genome assembly GCF_040183065.1 of Periplaneta americana. Lineage (NCBI taxonomy): Eukaryota > Metazoa > Arthropoda > Insecta > Blattodea > Blattidae > Periplaneta > Periplaneta americana. The sequence goes on from NC_091123.1 coordinate 96,749,304, forward strand.
TTATCTTCCCATTTCGTCTCGGCCTCCCCAAAGGTCTTTTTCTCTCAGGTCTCCCAACTAACACTCTATATGCATTTCTGGATTCGCGATACGTGCTACATGCCCTGCCCATCTCAAACGTCTGGATTTAATGTTCCTAATTATGTCAGGTGAAGAATTTAGGACTAAAACACTGATAATAATAATAATAATAATAATAATAATAATAATAATAATGATAATAATAATAATAATAATAAATTATGGTTTATTTAACGTCGCTCGCAACTGCAGTGGTTATATCAGCGTCGTCAGTGTGCCGGAATTTTGTCCCGCAGGAGTTATTTTACATGTCAGAAAATCTACTGAGAACATGAGCCTGTCGCATTTCAACACACTTAAATGTCATCGAACTGGGCCGGGATCGAACACGGAATCTAGAGCATAGAAGGCTAGCGCTATACCAACTACGCTACCGAGACTGACTAATAATAATAATAATAATAATAATAATAATAATAATAATAATAATAATAATAATAATAATAATAATAATACCATTTTAAGGTTTTAGTTCTTTTTCCAGCGGCAAAGTGGTCTAAGGCATCATACCTGAACTCGCGTTACGGAATCAGCTTTGGCTGAGTCCTCGTGGGGGAAGAAATTCTCTCATGAAATGCGGCCAGTGTATTGAAACAGTGCTCATCCAGCTTCGTCATGAATTTCCTGTCTCGAAAACCAGCTATAATGGCTCTTATTGACCACACGTTACTTCCTTACTGGTTGGATGATCACCTCTATTAGGGCATGTGAATGTGAGGCCAGTACTTGGCCGGCTGTCGCGGTACGGATGGTTTAGTTCTTTAGGTCTGTTTCTTACACATTGAAAATAAATGAAGCGACAATTGACGTTCACAGAAGTGGTCAAGGTCACACCTATAGACAACACAGAACCGGTGACCTCTGCACCACCGCAAATCTCTTTCCTGTCTGAAAATGTGACTGTAGACTCCATTTTGGATAGGGTATTGCTCTCTCTTTCTAAATAATGTGTTTCAATCAGTCTTTCGTGAGGTTCATGTTGCACATGCGCAGTAAGCAATGAAAATACTGTTATTGTGTACGATAGTATTCAGTGCAAGAGAAACAAGTACTAAACTTTGTTAGAAAGAGATAGCAATACACTCAGGGCCTCAGCATTCGCGTCACGCTTTTAGGGCATTGAGTAGTGCCTGCAGTTTAGTATAGAGCTCACTGCACAGAACGTATACAATAAGCAGTTTTCTGTGGGAGTGAGATAATCTCAACGCAGTTCCGCTGATCTTTTAGCCACTTGACCCAGAGAGGAGTAGGTTACGGAGAGTTATATCTTCATGGAAATAAATACTGGTTTTAGTTCATCGATGACAAAATTTCTGGATATGTGAAATCAAGTTTGGATTTTGGGAGTTGTTTACTACTAAATTGATATACTTATTAACTGGAAGTGGTACGGTTTAATTCTAGTCAATGCCTTAGATATGTTGTTTAAAATGAAGGCTATGACAAATAGCCCTACAGCTATTTCAGCCATTCAGAGCAGAAGTAGTGTAAGTCAAAAATGGGTAATGAGGGTTAAAGTAAACATTGTGTAAAATACAGCGCAACGTATCAATTAATATTCAACTAATTTGAACTATTAGTAGTCAGTGGATACCAAGAAGGCCGTATTAATTGCTACTTTGCGCTGTATTTTACAGAATTTTTAATTTAAACCTCATTACCAAATTTTGACTTACATCACTTTTGCTCTGAACGGCTTATTTAATGCTACTTAGTGCTTCTTTTGCAGCCCTTACATGGTCAGCAGCAATAGTGAGTTAATAATATTGACAATACTGGCACTCATAATATTTTAGCGACCCTCCACGATCACTATTAGTGTCAATATTTCTGGACAGTACTAATGAGCTTCTTGTTCAGTACAAACACACAAATACAATGAATACTTATAAAAGGAAGAGATTTATAGCTATAATATTAGGTACCTCAAGCCAGATACGCAGAATTATACAGAAACAATCGGTTAAAAAACAAAACCGAAAAATGAATTTGTTATGGGAAATATAGCTTATTGATGCCGATTGAGTGACAGTCTACTTTAAGCAAATTTCCTCAAATGTTACAGTGCAACATGTAGGCCTACTAATAGTTAAAACTTAACTGAAGAATATTGCTTTAGAATCTTTTAAAATTGTATTGTAAATATTCATAATTTAAATATGTATGTCATTATTGTATTGATTAAGGCTGGTTGAGGGGAAGAGAAGACCTTATGGTCTTATGGCCTTAACTCTGCCAGCGAAAATAAAAAAATTCTATTCTCTTCTATTCGCCCCTTATCAGTGAGGTAGAATACGAACATGGGGGTTTGTTTATCATTTGAATTGAAACTACTTGTAACATTGTGATATCTTGCGACTGGAAGAAGTTTTGAAGATTTAAATTTCCTGCTATAATGGCACCATCGTCTATCATTTCAGTAAAAAATTGTTCCTCTTTTTATGCAGCTAAACTGGAGAAACGCTAAATGATAAATAAATCTAATAATAACGCAATGCTTATTTTTTATACATAGTGTAAGGGATATAAGTGCCGTCCTTTCCACAGTCGTCGGGGACGGTCTAAAGGATAAAAAATGTCCATACAACATAGGGTCAAAGCTTGATAGTCTTCCCCGAAAATAAATATTTCTTCTCTTATTTGATTCGCATTATACTGCTTATATCGTTAGTAAAATTACGAAAACAATTACATCACTATGTATATCTAGCAAAGAGTTAATATTAGTTTAAATATATAGACCTATTTGTGTGTTTATTTTTACTGAAATTAAATAAATTGCATGCTTAAATTTGTTAATATTCTGGCGTAAGAGACGTGGCAACGTGTTCAGCAAGCAGTACTCTGCGCAGACGTACGTACACTTAGCGGCAAAAAGAATGGGCCGGCCGACATTTTCTAAGTTCCAGAGACATAACATTGCGCATGCTCGTCTCGTCAAAGCCGTAGTTCACTAGATAACACATAATTAAAACATTTAAATTTGCTGTATTTTGTTTAAGAGTCTAAAATATGTAATAAAATCGAATGGCGGGTTAATTCTAGATACACCAAGGCCCTTGAAGAGTGAAATAATAATAAAATTGATAAATACAAAATCAACCGGAGCGAATATGAACAGGAAAACCACGTATTATGCCGAACTAATATTAACAGTCACAGTAGCGTAAGTCGTTACGTCACTGGTGTATTGAACAGGTTGATAGTAGTAGCTCAAGGTTCGAGTTTCCCCCAATCTTCTTTTTCTTATTACAATTTGCCATCATATGTTTCTCGCAAAGCTATAAATTATGTGGCGATATCTCTTAGAATATGCCCAAACTCTAATAAATAATAAACCTCTCTCTCTCTTTCAAGCAATATTGGTATCTGTTAATACAACGGAAAACGATATCCAGAAGGAACACTTTTCTTCCAGCAGGATAATCATCCGATACACACCGCCAACCGGATTCAAAGATGGTTTACGAGGAGGCGTGATGTCGACCCAGTCGACTGGCCTCCAAATTCACCAGATATGAATCCGATTCAAAATTTGTGGGCTGCAGTCAAAAGGATCCTACGCTCTAATTGGGCAGAACAACCACCCGTTCGGACATCTAAGGAATTGTGGGACAGAGTTCTAGATGCGTGGGAGGAGATGGCCAAGAATTTAGACCTGTTCCATAATCTTGTGGACTCCATGCCGCGCAGAATGAGGGCAGTTGTTGACGCAGGTGGTTTGTGGACAAGATACTAGTCCCCACCACAGGCCTTGTTTTATTAATATATTAAACATTGTTTGCTTTTGTTAATTTAATTATTTATTTGTGTTTAATATGCGTCCGGTTTTTTATGATGTGAAACAAGTATTTTTGTTTATACAGACCAGGTCTCACCTATTAATAGCCCACAGGTGATGGGCAATAATATTTTTACAAGGCAGACATAACGAAGTTTGTTAACAAATGCCATTTCACATTTAAACTAATAAATTAAGTAAAAGTTAAAATAAAAAATATATATATAAATTTACCGTACCGGGAGACGAACGCACTACCTACGGTACGGATGTCAGACTTCTTACCACTGGGCCACACACTGCTCGTAAGGTTTACTACATTATAGACGGACGACTTTCAATGAAGAGACACGTTTACACGAGTGAACCGCGCGATAGAACTTAGCATTTCTATCGACCAAGAGTCGGCCCATTCTTTTTGCCGCTAAGTGTACATGTCATCTGAGTTCAAGCTCCCTGTCCATAGGTCTACTGCCGAGCGGATGACAGTTCGGTACCAGGTATTGTATAAACAACTAACAATATCATTCACAGTTTAGGAATTATGTTATTAATTTATGGAGAAAGGTTGCGGGTTCGATTCCGGGCCAGGTCGATTGCATTTAAGTGTGCTCATATAACCTCGGCAGTTGCGAGCGTCGTTAAATAAAACATAACATTTAACGATTTACAGCTTCAATGTGGCCTAAGGGCTAAAGATTGTTTGAATAATACTACTAGCTTGGTTGAGTTTTACAAGACTAAACATTAGCAATAATATCCACAACTACACAGGCTGGCTGTGAAAATGATTGCTATGTTTGGCTCAACATTTATATTTGAGAGCAACTGTTTTCTAAAATCAACTTTAATAAAGGCAGGCATCGAACATCTGTAACTGATGTTGCATTACGATCAGTAGGCTACTGTTCCTTTCAGCTGCCAACAGTATAAAACCTCGTTTTGATGTATTGATAAATAAAAATATAACAAAATGATATTGTACATTTAAGTAGGTATAAAATTTCTATTATTTCTGTAAAATAAATATTTCTGTATTAATTAATAAGTCCAAGATAGTTTTGCAAACACTGAACGGGAATTCATATCATAAACATTCGTACTAGTACTTCCCTTTTGTGTATATTTTGTACGAGATCACCCCTTCTTCCAGTCCACCCTAAACTGAACGCAGCTAATATCTGCATTCCGCTCATGAGCTGTGAGCCGGCTCGGAGAGCGGAAACCTTGTGGAGGCCTGCTCTAGAGCAAAGTTAGAAGTTCAAATACAATTTTTTCAGTTTTATTTTCAATGTAGAATACCAGATATTTTGAAAGTATAATAATGAAACATACTTCCTCTGAATTTTTTTTTTTTTTTTTTTGCAAAATACTTTTTCCTGAACCTACCCATCATTAGTTCTTGAGTTGCGATGCGAAAATGCAAGTAACAATGTCAGGATGATCAGTGTGTTTTTCATATGGGAGTAAAACAGTAGCTATTTCAGGTCACTGTGGATTGTAGATGAAAGTTAAGAAAATATCAGGTTTTCCATGCTTTTCAGCAATAGACATAGCATCTTGGTGTAGCTGCTGCATTTTTTGTGAACTACCTTGAAATGTAGAGGGCAGAATCACTTTTTCCTGCTAAGAGATCTTGCTGAAGTAAACAGGAGACTACAAAATCTTGTAGGCTTCTTATTTTATTAGTGGTAATATCTTTTGGTCTTCCTAAGGAACTAAGTTTTAGGCCTGCATAATAATTTTATACATAAATTCTAGCCGCCATGGCGGTGTTATGGCTAGAATGTAGATTCGATCCCCGATTCCCGACTTATAACTTAAGTTTGGCAAGCTCGTGGCACAGGTAATACAGTGGTTTTCTCCGGGAGCTCCGGTTCCTCTGTGGTACCACAACAAATAATCATCATCATCATCATCATCATCATCATCATCTCATCGTGGGTGTAGTGGAAAGTAAATTACCCGCAATACATTTGTATCCCGAAGTTCGTGTTCTGATATTAGCAGAATAATGTAATGACTACAGTAAAATAATAATTATATATAAAAAAACTCTCATATGAAGTAGAGTGCGAGGGCGGATAACGAATTTTGAAATGAGGTAGCCGCACATAATATAAACTGTCATGTTATCGTCGTGTTGAACGCTGCATTTGAAATGCCTGTTATCACAACATTCGCGTCAAGTTCTCTCCAAAAATATGATGGCTGATTTTGAAACGGACTTGGTTGCACAATACAATCTCGAACTGAAAGCGAGTACATGAGACTTAATATATCTCTGTTGCCGTAGCAGAATAAAGATAAGGGGAAATGAATTGAAAACCACACTTTCTCTTCATTTTAGGGGAAAGTCTGTAACAGGAAATTAAATATAAAAAAAACTCTTCTAAATGAGAATAAGAAAAATCTATGTCAAGAGAATTGTTAGGTTAATGGGCATCATAAACATTCAGGGGAGAACTGTTGCCTCAGAAGCAGGGCAATGCAATATAAAATGTAGACTTCTTCGCTTCTGGCAGCTTTTCGCTTCATGATAAATGAAGTCATTTTGAATGTACTGTATGTATTTCCTTCGCGTCGTCTTATCGAAGTTAAGAACATTATAATTATTATCATTCGTTAAGCTTACTCTTATAATTACTTTCTATGTATAGAGCTCTTATTTTATATACATGTTACATGCAAGTAGTATGTTGACCGAATCGTTGAATCTTTAGTGATAGTCAACATTGAGAATAATAACTTGTTTGCATCCATTTCCCTTATATCTGTTTAATAAATAGGACCACTATTTATAATTATTCTTGCCACTCCTTTACCTTGTAATTATAATTGGCTGAATGAATGAATGGAGATAAAATAATAAAAAGGAACGGATAAGTGAGTGAGTGAGTGAGTGCATGAACGAGAAATTAGGTAAGTAAGAAATGAATGTAGGGAGAAAATAACTGATGAAGGTGAGGAATGATGCCAAGAGTAACAAAATTATATCGGATTTTATACTAACGAAATTTTTATCGAGTCATGTGAAATTTGGGTCTTATTTATAACGATTTAAATTACATAAGAAAAATGGCTACTTATGTATTTGTAAGGAACAGCAAACTGTGGACCACCTTTTGCTTCATTGTCCAGTATTCGAAAACAGAAGATACATTTTGGTCAGACATTTACAATTTTGAAATGTAATATATGACAAACCATTATTCAACGTGTTCAAAACCATGCTATTATAAACAGTTTTGTAATTTTATATGTAATATTTTTAAGAACTTGTAATTAATTCAAATTAATGCATTAGATATGTGTTAATTTCAAGTAGCAAGACTGTGTTACCCACGTCAAATGAATTCTCATTGTAATAATATAAACTATCAGTCTATAACTATAACCCTAATGTACTTTTGTGTAAAATAGGGTTCAAGAAATTGTATATTCAAATAAATAAATATGATGCCAATGAAGAGTTTCACGAGAAACTGAGAAGCGCGGACAGAAGTTCGAATGAATGAACAGACGAAAGATCAAAAGAAGAGTCGACCAGGGTAGCGCAGTCGGTATAGCGCTGGCCTTCTGTGCTCGAGTTTGCGAGTTCGATCCTGGCCCAGGTCGATGGAATTTAAGTGTGCTTATGTCAGTAGATTTATTGGCATGTAAAAGAACTCCCGCGGGAAAAAATTCCGACACACCGGCGACTCTGATATTACCTTGGCAGTTGCGAGCATCGTTAAATAAAACATAATTAAAATTTTTCGAAAGAAGACATAGACGAAGAGCGAATGAAGAAACGGACGAAAGACTGAAAGAAGGATCAGACGAAAACGAGTGAAAGGAAGAAAGAAAGAATAAATTAATGGACGAAGCAAGAAATCATGGGACAGGAAAAAAAAAAATTTTTATTTATTTATTTATTTATTTATTTATTTTTTGTGTATTACAGGATAAAGCCCCAATTATATATGCAGTACAAATATTTACTTCCGTATAAATGCAAGATACAGGTATAAAAACAAATGGTAAATAATAATAATAATAATAATAATAATAATAATAATAATAATAATAATAATAATAATAATAATAAGCACAGATTTAAATACAAGACGCAGATATAAATACAATTGTAAAATATGAAATAAAACATCAAAATAGATAAACACAAATATAAATATAAATGTATAATGGGAAATAAAACATACAAATTAGATAAATATAGATATAAATACAAGACACAGACATAAACATAAATGTAAAATAAGAAATAAAACATAAAAACACCTAAATACAGATATAGGCTAAATACAAGACACAGATATGAATATAAATATAAAATGCGAAATAAAACATAAAAAATAGATAAATACAGATATAAATAGAAACCACAGATATGAAAATAAATGTAAAATGCGAAATGAAATACAAAAAATAGATAAATGCGGATATAAATATGAATGTAAAATGCGAAATAAAACATAAAAAATTGTCCTCCGGTCAGACCGTAGTTGAGAGTGGACGTGTTTTCTTGTGCTGCTCCCAGTATTCCAGCGAAATCTTTTACAATGGGGGGACCAAAAAATAACCGTAAAGTGGAAAGTGAAAGCGGAAATGAAGTGAGTGGAGACAGCAAAGTAATATCTACTCTAAAACAAATGTTTGATGAGTTTAAATCAAGTATACAATTGGAGATAAGTGCATTACAGCAATCAGTTCAGTTCATGTCAAACAAGTTTGATGCATTTAGCGAAGAGCTGTGTAAGACGAAAGAAGATCTGAAAACAACACAGGGGCAAGTGCATGATCTAAAAAAGGAAAATGAACTCTTGTGGAAACAAATAAATGAACTACAGCAGTACACGCGTAGAGACAATCTACTGGTGTTTGGGATTCCGGAAACTCCGGAAGAATCCGTTCCTATGATTGTCCAAAATATTTCGGAAGTCATCGGAGGACCGGAGCTTGTCGCTGACTTAAGTGTTGTACATAGGCTACCTGCAAAACCCGGCAAGACGAAGCCTATTGTCGTCAGGTTCAACAAAAGAATTAGTCGAGACACATGGCTCCAGAAATTCAAGTTAGAAGCGAGGAAACACCCAGAAGGCCCAGGAATTCCGCTACAAAGGATCAACCCTTTGCTACCTGATGGGAGGCTGACTGCTGGTGAACATTTGACAATTGCCACCCGTGACCTACTAAACAAAACAAGAGAGGCAGCTAATCAGAAAGGATACCGTTTTGTATGGACGAGAGATTGCAAGGTATTTATTCGTAAGGATGAAACGAGCCCTGCTTATAAGATAAATTCTTTCCAAGACTTAATTACATTGTAATTGTCTTACTGTCTGATTTTTGTTATCCTTTTTAATGTTAATATTTCTAAACAATGGATTGTCTAATAAATGAGCTAAATTATTATTCCGCTAATAATAACACTCGCACAGCAGTTTTGGAAGACTTTAACTCTTGCAACAGTTACATTAGTAACAATTTACACGATTTTAAATTATTTCACTTAAATATACGCAGCTTAAATAAACATTTCCTGGAATTCTGTGCCACTATGCAAAATTTTAATAATCCTTTCGACTTCATTATATTGACGGAGGCTTGGTTAAATCATGACTCTGGCTATGATTTACCAGGTTATAAAAAGTTTGTCAAAACGAATAAATATAATAAATGCGATAGTTTAGTTGTCTACTGCAAAAATAATATTGATGTCACAATAGTACATGTAGATATCCCACAATGTAATTCTATTCATCTTAATTTTATATGTAATAATACTCCATTCTCCATTGTGGCGATATATAGATCCCCAAACAATTGTATAAATGAATTTTTAGACAATTTTGAACTATTTTTGTTTAATTCTAAAGACACAAGCAATCAAATCATTGTTGGAGACATTAACATACAAATTCTAGAAGACAAATTAGACAGTACTGGCAATAGGTACATGAATATCTTACACGAATATGGTTTTGTCAAATTTTTACACTCTATCACTCGGCCTGATTCTAAGTCTTGCCTTGATCACATATTTTTTAAAACAAAGAGTAACTGGAAATTTGTACCTGCTGTTTTGTGTAGTGCTATTACCGACCACTATGCAGTTATTGCATTATTCGAAATTGGAATTAAAAACTCTAATACATCTCAGTATCCTCTCCATATAAAAAGAAACATAAATTACAATAAGCTAATTTCGCTTATAGAAAAAGAAAATTGGGATTCCGTGCTTAACTGTGAAAATGCTGAATTGTGCTTTCAAGTATTCCAAAATTTAATATCTAATTATATAGACATAAGCACAGATGTATCTTACTTTAAAGTATCTTCTAAATTAAGAAAAATAAAACCCTGGATCACCACAGGTATCATTAAGTCAATCCGTATAAGAGACAAATTAGCCAGAAATATTAGAAAAGAACCTGATAATATAAATCTAATAAATTATTACAAAAAATACAGAAATACTTTAACTCTTATTATAAGAAACATGAAAACTCAGTATTATCAATCTCAATTTCAGAAGTATCGAAATAATCCTAGGAAATTTTGGCAAACTATTAATGAAGCCACAGACGTAAATGTGTACCAAAATAGTATCATATCAGAGATTTTAAATGAAGAGGGAGAAATATTTAAAAACAAAAAAGACATAGCTAATGAATTTAATAAATATTTCTCAAAAGTAGGACATAGCATTGCATCGAACATCAACAAATCGGCATTTAACACGAAAAATTATTGCAGTGGCCATAATAAGCACGCATCTTCCTCCATGTTTTTATCACCAGTAACCGAAGAAGAAATTTATAATATTGTTAAATCCTTAAAAAATAATGTCTCACCGGGAATCGACAAAATTACAAATAACACATTAAAGATTATCATTAAACATATATTAAAACCGCTTGTTTATGTATTCAATCTATGTCTCACCCTAGGAGTTTTCCCAGAATCTCTGAAAAATGCTGTAGTTGTACCGGTCCATAAGTCAGGGGAAAGAAAAAGTCTGAATAACTATAGACCTATATCCTTGCTCTCTAGCTTCTCAAAGATATTAGAAAAATGTTTAAAAAACAGATTAGTAAATTACTTAGAGAAAAATGAAATTCTCTCCAAACATCAGTATGGCTTCAGAAATAAATTATCTACGGATGACGCAATTATTGAAGTCACTGGTAAAATTATGCAGGAGTTGGATAACGGTTCTAAATGTTTAGGGATTTTCTTAGATTTAAGGAAAGCTTTTGACACGGTGAACCATCGTTTACTTCTGGACAAATTATTTGATATAGGAGTCAGGGGTATTGCGCATAAGTTATTTCAATCATACTTAAACAAAAGAACTCAGGTAACCAAAATTGATGATAATATCAGTGAAAATGTAAATATTGATATAGGTGTCCCTCAGGGAACAATTTTAGGTCTTATTCTATTTTTAATATATATTAATGATTTATTAAACATTGATTTGAAAGTACATAATGGCTCCTGTTATTCTTACGCTGATGATACGGTGGTGATTTTCAGTGGTTTAACTTGGGAGGACACTTATAAACATGCCAATGTAGGTATAAATTTTATCAAAAACTGGCTTGATGCAAATTTGCTATCTCTAAATATAACTAAAACTACTTTGGTGCCATTTTCTTTAACAGTCTCTGGATTGAACAAATTGAAATCACTTTCTCATTTAAAATTAATAATCCACAACTCATTTTGTAAACTCTCTACAACCTGTAAATGCCCTTGCCTGAAAGAATCTGTAGATGTGAAATACCTGGGAATTATTGTTGATCAGCACTTGAAATGGGATAGACAAATCACCTTTTTATGTAACAGAATACGTAAAACAATTTACAAATTTGTAAACCTTCGCCATTACTTGCCTACTCACGTATTACGTTTGGTTTATTTGGCTCTAGTTGAATCTGTTATCCAATATGGTATAATTGGATGGGGAGGCATTACAAAAACTGCTCTTTTTCCTCTAATTATGTTGCAAAAACGTATAATCAAAATTTGTTTGAAAAGGCGACTGGATTATCCAACAAATTTGATCCATTCTGAATTGAATGTTTTTAGAATTGACCAAATTTATGAATACTCTTTAATGAAATTCTATCATAAAAATAGAACGAAATTTGTAGCTCAGCCACATGCTCATAATACGAGACGAAATGAAATTCTTAAATTAGTTGAACCTAAATATTTCACATCTGCTGCTTTACTACACAGTACAAATTATGGTCCACGGCTATATAATTCGATAATAAAATTTCATCCAGAATTGACTACTTTAAGCAATGAAATTTTCAGATCCAGAATTAAAAAATTTATATGACAGACTTCCCTGTATATATATTATGTACCAGGTATTGTAAAACAAGTTTATTTCTATCCTAAGTGTATTTTTCTATTTTATCTTGGTTACTATGTCAACATGACCTGCACTAATTATACTACTAATAATAATTTAATATTAATTCATCAATCTAAACATCGTCTCTTTTTTCACTCAGTTATTATTAGTATTATTATTTACTAATTTTATTACAATCTTTATGTGAGCTTTTTTCTTAAGTATTTTGTCTACAAAGTATGTGTATCTATGTAACGGAACTGTCCCCGAACACGAGCTTTGCTCTTTCGGGGTATTTTAATGTAACGTTTTTATGTATATGTTATTATTAAATAAATAAATAAATAAATAAATAAATAAATAAAAAATAAAAAAAATAAATAAATAAATACAGATAGTACTTATTTACAAATGGCTTTTAAGGAACCCGGAGGTTCATTGCGGCCTCACATAAGCCCGCCATCGGTCCCTATTTATTATAAATATAAGTTGTAAAATATATACATGAAAATTTTATTATAGTGTAACAAATCTCTAGCTATTTTATTTTAAATCAATGAACAAGTAAGAACAATTTTATATTTAGATAATATAAGAAATGCTGAATTCTAGAGCTCATGTTCATATTCGATTCAATTTTGAACACATTTTTACACATGAATTTTTATGTGGCGGAGTGTTTGGTTTTTTTGCAATGTAACAATTGACGATTTATTAAATTTGAAGTTCGAGCGTTAATCTCTATTTTGTGACAATATTTCGTTACTATCCAGTAGACCGCTGAATATTTTGTACAATAAAAATTTCTCAGCAAGTTATCTACGAATGGCAGTAACAGCCATTGTAAAATTAGCCCTTCAATATGATGTACTCTTGTATTTATTTATTTTTATATTCTGACACGAGTAAGTCATAGGCCCTACTCTTCATCCTACCAAATATTATTATCTACTTATTATACAACAAACACAAACTGTGACAAAAATAATACAAATTAGACTAAAGTCCAATAGAGGATCGACAGGATGAAAGAACACCGTACAGCACTTATTAAGCTAATATTTACTTACTTACAAATGGGTTTTTAGAGAACCCAGAGTTTAATTGCCGCCCTCACATAAGTCCACCATCGGTCTCTATCCTGAGCAAGAATAATCCAGTCCCTATCATAGTCCACCTCCCTCAAATCCATTTTAGTATTATCCTCCCATCTACGTCTTGGTCTCCCCAAAAGTCTTTTTCCCTCAGATCTCCTAACAAACACTCTATGTTTGGAGGTGTATCTGAGTGGAGTAAAGATGGCATCTCAACAATAAAAAAATTTTTAACGTAAAGCGTGTAAGCATCAACGTTAATAAAAACGTTAAAAAAGCAGTGAAAGTTTTCATGTGTTAGCCCGAAATTGAACTGAACACGCTCTGCCAAAATGTTCGCGTCTTGCTGCTATTCAGCACAATGAAAATGTTACTAATAACAGAAAAATTCTAGCTTTCCTTATCCAAGCAATTACTTACTTAGGTAAACAAGAACTCTCACCCCATGGTCATCGTGAAGACAAAGATTAAGCAAAAAGAGGAAATTATTTAGAAATTTTAGATTTACTAGGTGAAGAAGAACAAAATCTAAAAAAAAAAAAAAAAATTATTTGAACTCCAAATGCAGTTTTCGATGACTTCTAGTGACATACAGAATGACTTGATAGAGTGCATAACTGACGTGGCTACAAGAAATAATAAGGAATGAAGTAGATAAAGAACAATTTATTTCTGTTCAAGCAGACGACACAACTGCCGTATCGTGCAGGGCTCAATTGAATCGGTCATTGCAGAAAGGGGATAAGTCATGAAAAACGCGAAAATGAGTTAAGAGTGCCATTGCTTTCTCCAGGCCCAGACACACATTTACATACAGAAATGGGACAAATTTGCTCATTCTCAACGCAAAGCAGAGTACCATAAGCAGCGCAGTCATTGCAGAAAGGGGACAAGTCAGCGACTTACCTTCTTTCTGCACTGACTGACGACGTGACGCAACTGAGTGCCGCGGATCTAATAAGTTACGCGCTCATCAGCTGATAAGGAAAATGACAGATAAGGTAGAAGTAGTAAGTGACCCAGGGGAAGAAAACTGTGTTGTTAATGGTTAGCGTAAACGCAATGAAATTAACTACCGCAGAAATGTAAATAAGAAAAATAAACTGAAGGCATTGGAACGTCAATTCCATTGGGAAGTCTGTAGCAGCCCGTACGACAGGAGAACAATGTGGGTAAGAAACTACTCATTGTTTGTTTAGCCGCAACTTTGGGCCATCAATTTTCAACATTCACAATTTCAAAGACCATACGGCGCACTTCTATTCCTATCATGAAGGTATAGGCCACAAATCTTCAAATGAAGTGTGTTCCTTCTTAACTACATTGAAAATAATGTCCCCTCTTCAGTCAAGGAATTGTATCTTTTCTCTGATAACTGTGGAGGGCAAAATAAAAATCATACCTTAATTCGATTGTTGCTTGCACTGATCCAAATGGGGAGATTATTTTCCACAACGAGGCCATTCATTTCTTCCCTGTGACCGCAACTTTGGTGTAGTGAAGCGCTCAGGAAGACAGACAGGGTATATGTGCCAGACCAATACAATACCTTGATCCACCAGGCAAACACAAACAACAGATTTTCTGTAGAATCAGTTACTACTGATATTTTGAATTTTAAATACTAGTCGCCAGAGTATTACAAGAAAACCACCTGCTCGTTAGACACATTGAGGAAGAAAGGGAAAGATAAGAATATGTTTTCTTCAGCACAATTCAGTGAATTTGTTTACTCTAAAGATGATCCAGGATGTGTGACTGCCAGTTTGTTCATTGGTAGTGAAATGAGGAAACACAGATTCTATATGAAAAAACCAGGTTCTGGACGCATAGTAATGCCTACACAAAAGCATACAATGGGAAAATTCCCATTAATACGAAAGAACTTGGAGACTTATCGAAAGTGACGCAATACATTCCATTGGAACACACTTTCTTTTACGAAGAGATCCTGAACTGGCCACCTTGTGACAAGAAATCTACAAATGACGTGGTTTCCAACGTCTAACAATACACTCTATAACAATTGAAACAAATGACTTTGTGTAGTGCTTTAGTGTATTTTTATTGTGCTCTCCTATATGCAGTTTTTAAGTACGAGTTTAAAGTAAAGTTTTGATTTAAAACTGTAATATAAAATCACATATTGGTACATTTATGTAGTAGGAATAATGACTAAAATGCAAAAATAATTATGTAAATGGTGACAGTAATGTAGTAATTACACATGAAAACATCGTCATTGTAATTATTAACTTTTAGTTTGTTTTCAAATATTACATTAGCCCAAAATTGTAAATTATATATTTTTTCTTTTATATTTAACAATTCCTTGCAGAAAAGGGGATAAGTCATGGTTCGATTAAACAACTTTAAACAAAAGTGTTTGAGATGTCAGATGTCTAACATGATGTATTATACTTCACTATTCATAAACAAAGTAAGAAAAAATATTTATAATGATTACTCCAGTATTGGAAGAAGAAAACAGTTTTTATTGATTATCTCAAAAGTAAGATTTTATGACTTATCCCCTTTCTGCAATGACCGATTCAATTGAGCGCCGTATTTAGGTATGCAATACAAGACAGAGATGAGGAAAGATTCTTAGAATTCTTCATGTTTCAAAATAACAAATGTGCAGAAGGAATGTCGTCAATTATTATGGACAACTTAAAACTCTGGAAAATAGGGAATAAATTAGTATGCCAGACTTACGAAGGGGATTGTACCTTAACAGGAAGACATAAAGGTATTCAGGCCCTTACGCGACAGTCTTATCCTCATTCAATACTTATCCATCGTTATGCTCATCAAATGACTATAGTATTATTGAATGGCTCGAACACATTAAAGAAATTAGTCTGTTTATTTGTGATCTCACTATGTTCCACACATTCTTCAGTAGATCTAAAAAATGGAGTGAACTCTAGCGGGAACAAGGTTTCAAACTTCCGCCCACTCTCGAGGCGCTGCAACAAGATCTCATTTCTCAGAATTGAGTCGGGCAGTAGAACAAGTAATAGACGGTGATGATTGGGATCAAGTATCTATTGGTTGCGCTTAGGGTCTTGTTAGAAAATTAAATGAATCAACTTTCGTGTTTTGGTGTGCCTTTTTAGCAAAGTGTTATTGTTCACTGATAATCTGTTCAACGTGCTTCAGGAAAATGGAATATCTAACATAAAACTGTGCAACAATGAAGTTAAAAATGTTTTATGCAATTTCAAAGAGATGAGAAATGAAGCTACAGTCCTTCACTGTTGTAAGCAAGCAAAACTGTTAAATGACACCATTGAGTATAAGATAGATGACGACACAAAACTACGTATTCTCACATATGAAATTTTAGATTCATTGATTGTTCAAAATAGATTTGAAGATTTTGAAGAAATAAGTTTCGTTGAACAGTTGAATTTATAAATTAAGTTTTCATCACAGTAAAGTTACAAAATTATTGTCAGTATACCCATTTTTCGAAGACGAGCAACTGAAAAATGAATTAAGTTATCTATTGTAATTCTGGAAAATATTTGTCACCTCTTAACGTTCTGAAATTCATTCACCAGAATGACTTAGAAAACATTTACAAACTAGTGACAAAGCGTCTGCATTTATCCTTATATTTGCCTGCAACAACTACTTCAACGTAGTTTGAGTGCCCTTAAATGGGTTAAAACATCTTTACGAAAGTCTGTGATGAATGAACGACTATCTTGTTTATCTTTTTTGGCTATTGAGAAGACACTATTGTCTGAGATGTCAAAGGATCCTCAGTTCAAAGATAGAATTATTGATGTTCTTGCAGAGAAGAAATCCCGTTCTATTGAATTAAAATATAAACGTACCGGTATTTAGGTGAGTGCGATATTTAAAAGTTTGTCTTTTGCAATATATCGTCGCTTAAGAACCAATACCGCGTAACTGACAAAATGTAAATTTTACAGGAGAAGGAAAAAACCGAATAAAAACCATAAAATAACTCAATAGTCTTGAAAAGTGCTGTATGGCTATGAAATAGCTTAACTAATTTGTAACTAAGTGAAAATGGATGATCGTGGCCGTAGACATTTGGCTATGTCACTTACGCGGTATTGGAACTACATTTTGTTAGTTACGCGGTATTGTGAGATAACTTTAGCATCCTCAGGACACATGTTGACAAGCGTTTTCTTTACGTTAAAACTGTCTTCTGGATATATTATTCGTGCTCTTGTATATGTCAATGTATTATCTGAATTGTTGTCCTACCGTCTGACTTGAGGTCAAGGTCGGTAGGCTGTAGCTTGAGTCAGCACTCGATCTACGTTCCAGACAATGATTGCTGCATTCTTACAGTCACTCAAATGCTGAAACTATGGGAAAGGAAAAACGAAGACACAGTTCAATGTTTATTGTTATAATAATAATAATAATAATAATAATAATAATAATAATAATAATAATAATAATAATGACAATCTGATAACAGGTAGGCCTACTTTATTTTCATGCTACATATTTGAATAGATAAGTAGAATTGTTACTAAAACGTTGCTGACAAATATAATTTTATAATAAAACGATGATAAATAATAATAATAATAATATTATTAGCCTATTATTATTATTATTATTATTATTATTATTATTATTATTATTATTATTATTGACAATGGACTTGACTGACTTGCGAATAATGAAAAGAAAATCATATAAAAATGTAATAATGATGATAATAATAATTTTTCAGGCACAATATTCGTCAAATACAATAAAGAAATAATTATAGGCCTACACTAAATCACAAAAAAGTAATCCTGGACTAACCCTAGTGTGGAATACTATCATAAAAAGTATGGCATTCTCTTGGAATAACATTCTTCGATTGCTGTAGATGATTCCATTTTGAGTCATTAATCGTCAGCCTATTGTTGTACATATTTGGAAAAACGACATCCCTGGAGAGATTCTTAGGGCGCCCAGGCATCTCTTGAAAGTCATCATTGAAATTGCACTTGAAGAGTATTATACCATCAGGGCAATACTGAATGACTCTTAAGTCAATGACCGTAGAGTCATTTTTATTCCTCCCAGGTCGAATAGAGTCATATAACCACAAATCCTTAGTCGCAAAGTTGGTGAAGAACTATGAGTCAGATAATGGACTTCATAGGGGAATGGTTTCTTCCTAGCCTCTTTAGAAATCAAAGCATACTGGCTAGGAAGTGTTATTTCACGCCCTTTCAATTTACATTCAATAGAACTATGAACGGAATCGCATTTAATTTGGGTATTCCTTTTTCCAAAAATTTCTGTGTTATTGTAACACCAGTATTAATGGCTAATATTAATAAGGCATTTGCCATTACTAAGTTTCTATTTTGGTAATTACAAACATCAGAATACAGAATGACTGGGAGTAGACGATCTTTCAGTTGCTTGGTTAACGTATCTACCACGCATGATGCAAAATTTGACGCCACTATATCAGACTCTGCCTCATCAAATCAGTAGCGTATTGCTTCCTGAGTGGCTAGGTTGTACATTGTAAAATTATGCACAGCTAATTTTGTTTTATAATACATGGAACTAGCCTGCACAAATGGTGCTACTTTAACTGCTTGGACATCCATTGTGTAAACTATACACACATTTTTCTGCTCATTTTCTTTGTCTTTATATGTTTCTTTTCTTGCCAATTTTTTCCTTTCATTATGAGTTTTCCATTCTTTTTCCTTGATATTTCCGGCTTTATAGTTGCAGCAAACATTACATTGATCCTTCTTGGGCCTGAAGAGACTGAGGTTAGATTCCTGGAAAAAAACTGTCGAAAGTATGACGGCTTAAAGCTTCTACGTTACTGTCGCCACATTCTTCTTTGTAATGCTCATATAATTGTGATTGTGACTGTGACTGCACAATCGGTTCTAGATACAATTTTTTGGACGTTCGTCTACAATAATGGGACGGTAATTTAGACAGGCTACTGAAGAAAGAAGTAAGAAATTCTTTCGAATGCTCTTTTTTCTGTACTTTTGCACGAGAACATGACTATTTTTTTTACAGAAGGGACGCCATCAGTACTATTAGCTAACCAATATCGCACAGTCCATTCTTTAATTTCCAATGTACACAGAAACAACTTTTTTGCAAACCTGAATAGTTTTCTCATCAACTTTTAGGTTGTAGACAAATATTCTCTTTTTTCTCGATTCAGAACTTATACTGCCAGGTCTTTTCGTAGGAGTGAAATCCACAAGATTTGATGCGTAAACTTTCCTCTGTTCCCAAGTCATAGTTTTCCAGAATGCCTGAAAGATGTGCCTTCTCTCATTAGAAATTAAATTACATTCCCTTACTTTCGAATTTTTTAACATTTTAGAACTACACTGTGGCCCCAAATTCCTTGCATCTCTTTCCGTATCATGTGTCAATTTGCCATCTTTCGATCTCTTGTAGCCAAGATAAGCTTCACCTTCTATTCTAAGTTTTCTATTTTTCATTTTCTTCCACCTACCTTTTTGTGGCTTTGAACTTCTTTTTCTCTTAAATTAAGTTTGCTGTTATGATTCCGTAACTGAAGAAAAATAAACGTTTAATAACTGTGATACTTCTTATGCCACACCTTTGTTAATGTTCACAGAAATTTCTCCCTTCTTAAAATCAGAACATAGCACAGATAGGATTTCGTTCTCGCTAAACTGACCGTCGCCCGATTCATTGTCCATTTCTTTTCTTGTATCTGTAGGCTTATATAATAATAAAATTATAAATATACTACAATTCACTGAATGAACTTGCAGTAAGTTTCTGCGTGAATTCAGCTCAACTAACATTCAATTAACATTAGTGAAATAATTCTATTATATTTACCTTTCAGATAATTGAAACTAAACAATTCTTTAATCTTCTCAGAATATCACACACTGTTGACATAATTTCACAAGGCAGTAACGAGAACCAGCTTCCGTACTGAGGAC
Source organism: Periplaneta americana (assembly GCF_040183065.1). Lineage (NCBI taxonomy): Eukaryota > Metazoa > Arthropoda > Insecta > Blattodea > Blattidae > Periplaneta > Periplaneta americana. Next base: position 96,769,599 of record NC_091123.1, read on the forward strand.
GCAGACATAATATCTGTTGTCAAATACGCGGTATTTCCAACAGACTTGTCGTGATTTCAGATACGCGGTATTGTACCCCCCCCTCCTTCGCACGCAGGCCATTCATGCAATCAAATTCCCGCGCTTGTCAATGCATGCAGATGACAGTGGAGGTACTATCTGTGCAAAAAAAAAAAAATAATAATAAATAATAATAATAATAACAGTTTTGACCAAAAATGTCAGTTACGCGGTATTGTTTCTTAAGCAACGATATACTTTAGGGTTACAGGACAATTTAATTATATTAAGAAGTGATTTATGAAATTTATAAATGTTTGGATATGTCTACCCTTGTTATAAATGTACGCTTCGCCATTGCTTACAACACACTGTGCATGTGCAGTAACAAGAGCTCCTTTATATACACTACATGTGGACAGCCTTGCGAAATTGTTGCCTATATAGAGGTGGACTCCCATCAAGACTCGCTCTAAATTTTAATTCTGTATCTATACTACCTTTATTAACATATCTATTGCCTGAATTAATTTAACATCCTAATCCGTGACGAAAGAACCCTAATAGAGCCAAGCTCTGTCAGCCTAGTACTAGATTCACGCTCACTTAACCGGAACAGATGTGAACGATCATCCGACCAGTGCGGAGATAACATAATGTCAGCTCTTTGACCTCCACATTCGATGAAACAATTTGCTGAACCGGATTATGTTACTTTAACTTATGGAATTATTTCAAATATGTGCCTCTGAAATGACCGAGTGACTTCATCTTCACAAGAACATGTTTCAAACAGTGTGAGCTGATGATATATTATCTTATCTTAATTTTTATTTCAAGAATTTTTTTTCTCGTATCACATACAAGAATATTCCTATTTCAGAAGTAAATATCTACAATACATATTATTCCCTATTTCGTTAATAATGACCGTGTATATATACAGTCGCTATAAAACTCTGCCATGAAAGTGCCTGGAACAGCTGACAAGAATGTTTCTTGCAACCCGCACTATAAAGACTGAAATGTTAGATCTACATAAGACATAGCTGTTATCCATGCACGAGTAGGTCTGAGTTCTTTTCAGGCTGTTCTGTATATAGAAACCGGTAGCTTCTGAATCAATTCAAACTCCCCCTTAATTACAACGCTCGGAATCTGCGGAAAGTAGACACAGAGATTGTGAAGTGCCAGGGTGTGAGAGTTTCTGTACACTGGCTAGAGAAAAGACCAGGAAAGAGACAGAGAGAGGGAGAGACTAGGATGAGGGAAGAGATCGAAACAATCAAAACCTTTCCGGTTTGTAAGGCCGGTTCCGCATGGTACGTACTTTCTATTTAATTTCGTCCGCAAATAGTCCGGCGACTTTCGTAGCATCACCCAAACCAGTAACAAAGCAGTCCGCCCATTTTGGCAAGGTTTCCGTATGGACCGGAAGCTCGGTCTATAGGGTGCTGGGAAAGATAAAAGTAGCAAATAACCATTGTTATAGTTTTAGGCTGCCATGTGGTTCATGTGACAGTTTCTCTAAGCAATTTCCTCTTATTTGCAGTCCCAGCTCTAAATGAGATTTCGCAGACATGACAGCAGCGTCATTGCATCGAGTCACGCTTCACGGTAAACACGTTATTTTCGTCTCTCTCACTCCACTCGCATTCGCTCGCTTCTAGTTCAATCTCTCGCTGCATTCACTAGTAACACGAGGAGACTTTATTTAAAATGAAATCAAGTCATTTTACTAAAGGGACTATTCTGAAGTTGCTAGTACCATAATATCACCAAACACTTCATCGTTGTCATTACTAGCATTGCCATTGTAACTGAATTGCTATTTTCGTCATAATTTTATTATAATAATGTTAACTTTCTCTGATGTCATTATTATAGGTAATACCACGAGAGAATCTGAAATTATTACTGGTAATATCTCGAGCTAAGTATTAGCGACAGAATTTATATGGGCAGCTCAGATCCTCAAGAGACATTTATTAGTACTATTTTCAGACTGGGACGGAAACACTAGAATCAAAATAATAATCATAAACTGAGCTTAATAAAAAATTATTTTTCTTATTTTGATTGCAATTAAATTTTCAATGGCGTATGAACTTCTTGACTGCATACTGGATAATAACACAATGATGTTATAGTAATTGTTTCAGAAACAGCACCGGCAACTTATAAAAACTAAAAGCATTCAACGTTCGATTAAGGTAGCGATCTACTTGATCGACACATTGATACATAAAGTTATATAACCTATTATTGATTTATTTATTGAATTCATTTATTTATTTATTTATTTATTTAGAGAGAATCTTGACTTATGGAGGGGATAGCTGGATTCTGACAGAAAGACAAAAAGACCGTGTTAGATCTGTGGAAGTAGATGGACTAAGAAGGAGTCTATGTTGGACATGTTCAGAGGATGCCCGAGGAACGATGGACTAAAAAAGTTTTGAATTGGTCACTCCCAGGGAGGAGAAGAAAAGGACGACCTCGACTTACATGGAGAGGAGGAGTTGCTGAGGCCATGGAAGGTAGAGTGTTGGAAAATGGATCTTGGGATGATCGACAACAATGGAAAAGGGAAATAAAAGACAACCGCTGAAAGTGAAAACGCCTATAAAAGTAAAAGTATTTATTTATTTATTTACTCTGGTGGAGTTACGACTATGAGGCCTTCTCTTGCTCATCACCAGAAATATAATACAACTACGTGAAAAGTGTGCATCATGGAAATTAATCAAATAAATTATAGGGTGTAAAATGTGCGACAAAATGAAAATAATATGAATAACAATTGCAAGTGCAAGTACAAATTTAAAATAATACAAAGTAATCTACTGTATCATATTAAGTAATGATGGAATGGAAATAAAATAGATATAACGGATACAGATATAAAATAACATTGACATTCAGCTTCAATATAATTCGTGGGTGAGCGGGACAAAAGGGGATAAGTCACCTTTGAGTTCAAATTGAGTTCTAGTCAACTTTTCGATAGAGAAATGTAAGACGAACATGGTGTAGAATGCGCTGGCTAAATCATGGCTTTGAAATTAAAGATGAAAGAGTTGAGCGTACGGAATTAAAAAAGTTTCAGCGATTATAAAGTGTGTTTTGCAATTATTTCAAAACTTCGTTTTGGTGACATGTCCACTCACCCACAAATTAATCAAAGGAAAATAGGCTGTTCCAATCTTCTGGTATACAGACAAGACAAAGTGTTACTCCAGTGATGTCAAAGCAAGGGCATTTTTTCTGACTTTGACGTCGTGCGCGGGCATTAAGCGCTAGGTCATGGATAATTATACATTTATCCATGGCTAGGTATGGAAAGAGGAAGGATTATGTACATGAATAGGCAGCCTGTTGGATTAAGAAAACAGTAGTGTACAAACTTCAAACGAAACGTGAAATTTTATGTCGTTTTTTATATGGCTTCTTTCTGTTTGATATTTTCTACGTACCGAATTTCAGAGGCGAGATAATGCAATGGTATAGAAGGGTGAGTAGAAAGAAGTTCTGTGACGAGGAATAAAAAGAAGAGATTTATGCTCATTTCGTGAAGTAGTGAGGAACTCAAAGCGTGGAGAAGCGTTATATAAAATTTTGTAATATTATGTATGATTTATTCGTTTCTTTATATGAACCTAGCAGCTGAAAAGATAGTGTTACATGGTCAAAGTTCCTAGTATTACACACGAATCTTATACATAGCTCACATTATGAACACGTTGCAATACAGTCAATTTAAGTTAGCACTTAAACGAACGCGATGAAAAAAAAACTTTATCTATAAATTCTCAGAACTATTTCATGTCAAATCAAACAAAAGATATTCATTTGCTTTATTGCTACAGATTAACTTTTCTTTTCCCTAATACTTTGTTTACGATAACTGTTTCCTTTTGACGTTTCTTCCCTTTCTAGGACATTATTTTAAAATCTAGAACTACAAACGGGATGAAATTTCGTTGATATTCCTTAAATAATTTTATCTTTAATCACTTTTGTTGTCGCATCCTACATGGTTTTCTCGTATGCTATTTGCATTCATGATAATTTACTTTGGTAACGTTCGAGGAATATCACTTTTGTTGACGTCGTACAAAATGTTGTCCAATATTCTTTTGAGAAGATTAATTCTGTACGTAGATGAAATTATTGGGGATCATTAGTGCGGTTTTAGGCGTAATAGATCGAATATTGATCAGATATTCTTGTATTCGACAGATACTGCAGAAAAAATGGGAATATAAAGGTACAGTACATCAGTTATTCATATATTTCAAAAAGGTATATGATTCGGTTAAGAGAGAAGTTTTATATAATAATCTTATTGAATTTGTTATTCCCAAGAAACTAGTTCGATTAATTAAAATGTGTATCAGTGAAACTTACAGCAGAGACCGTATAGGCTAGATTCTATCTGATGCTTTTCCAATTCACTGCGGGCTAAAGCAAGGAGATGCACTATCTCCTTTCCTTTTTAACTTCCCTCTAGAATATACCATTAGGAAAGTTCAGGATAACAGACAGGGCTTGGAATTGAACGGGTTACATCAGCTTCTTGTCTATGCAGATGATGTGAATATGTTAGGGAATATTAAATATTAAATCCAGACGTCTGAGATGGGCAGGGCATGTAGCACGTATGGGCGAATCCAGAAATGCATATAGAGTGTTAGTTGGGAGACCGGAGGGAAAAAGACCTTTAGGGAGGCCGAGACGTAGATGGGAGGATAATATTAAAATGGATTTGAGGGAGGTGGGATATGATGATAGAGATTGGATTAATCTTGCACAGGATAGGGACCGATGGCGGGCTTATGTGAGGGCGGCAATGAACCTTCGGGTTCCTTAAAAGCCATTTGTAAGTAAGTAAGTATGTTAGGGAAAACACGGAAATTTTACTTGAAGAAAGTAAAGCGATAGGTTTGGAAGTAAACTCCGAAAATACATAGTATATGATTATGTCTCGTGACCAGAATATTGTAGAAAATGGAAACATAAAAATTGGAGATGTATCTTAGGAAGAGATGGAAAAATTAAAATATCTTGAAGCAACAGTAACACATATAAATGACACTCGGGAGGAAATTAAACGTAGAATAAATATGGGAAATGCATGTTATTATTCAGCTAAGAAGCTTTTGTCATCTAGTCTGCTGTCAAAAAATCTTAAAGTTAGAATTTATAAAACAGTCATAATACCGGTTGTTCTGTATGGTTGTGAAACTTGGACTCTCACATTGAGAGAGGAACAGAGGTTAAGGATGTTTAAGAATAAAATTCTTAGGAAAATATTTGGGGCTAAGAGGGATGAAGTTACAGGAAAATGGAGAAAGTTACACAACGCAGAACTGTACGTATTGTATTACTCACCTGACATCATTAGGAACATCAAATCCAGACGTTTGAGATGGGCAAGGCATGTTGCACGTATGGGCGAACCCAGAAATGCATATGTATGTATGTATGTATGTATGTATGTATGTATGTATGTATGTATGTATGTATGTATGTATGTATGTATGTATGTATGTATGTATGTATGTATGTATGTATGTATGTATGTATGTATGTATGTATGTATGTATGTATGTATGTATGTATGTATGTATGTATGTATGTATGTATGTATGTATGTATGTATGTATGTATGTATGTATTTATTTATTCACACTGCAATGGGTATATACCCGGTGGCAGTGGTATAGAGTGTTAGTTGGGCGGCAGGAGGGAAAAAGACCTTTGGGGAGGCCGAGACGTAGATGGGAGGATATATTAAAATGGATTTGAGGGAGGTAGGATATGATGATAGAGACTGGAATAATCTTGCACAGCATAAGGACCTATGGCGGGCTTATGTGAGGGCGGCTCTTGTTCTGATTATACGTAATTCAGAGTTAATTCACATTTAAATTGTATTGAAAATGTTATTATTGATTGTAAACATTCGCATATCAGGAAAACATCAATAAAAATATCTTCCTTTTCGAAATAATTACGTACATACTAGTACTGTAAATGTATTACATAATAGGGTAGTACTGTACTATTGGAAAACTCGTCTAATATGCAGTCCCTGTAAATACGGGGTTTACACGAGGTTCCTGGAAGAGCGTCTTGTCGGGTTTTATCTTAATAACAATGATAATAATAATAATAATAATAATAATAATAATAATAATAATAATAAACATTTCGCGAAGTGCCTTAGTACTATTTTATTTACGACTACACCACTGTTCTAAACGTTATAAAGTATAATTCATAATGTCATTCCAAAATTTCCTAAAATAGAAAACTTACGATTTGATATTATAACTTATATAAAATCAGAAATATATAAATCATTAATATTACAAACCAGTTATATAAAATATTTCAGGTTTTACAGTATAATGGAACCCTAACTTCATTCGCTTTTTTTCAAATGAATGTTTTCGCGTTCTTTCTTCTCTTGAAATTCACCTAAGCAAAGATTTATATATAGCGATCAGAATATTGTTTTAAGAAACAGAGGGGATTTACAACAATTAGAGACAAAAAATTGTTTAAGTACTAATTCTTCTTTACTATCTGGCAGTCATTTAACAGGAGGAGGTATAACTCATATTAAAATCATATATAAAATATAACCAAATTCCGTGTATAAGTAACGTCGTTTATGAAATAATTTGTACTACGTTAGTGTGCTTCATACGGCCATTACCGTTCCACACAAGTTTATTTCACGTAATACATATAATCACAAAGAAAATCTAACATATAATAAATTTTTTTGTTTCAAAGAAAAACCAGTTAATATTTCATGGGCATTATGTTTCAAAAGAATTCTTCCCGAATAAGTTAACTCAAAACAAGGCGGTAGTGTTAACCGCTACATCACCGTGCTCTATTATGTAGAAAGTTAACATAGATGCAATTGAACATTGAAGGACTGAACGACAATTTTATTATAGCCTATAATACTGGTGAAGTATCATGGCGGATAGTGAATAGACGCATCACGAACGCTCCCGAGTTGCAACTCTACAGTAGGTGTTCTGAGTGTTAGTAGTATTGTATTTTATTCATTATTTTGTGTTCTGCTGTTACGGTGTTATCTTAATCATAATGTCGCAGAAAAAAAGCATAAAAATTGATGATTTGGAGGAAAGTGTCAAGCGCGTGGTGAAGGAATCTTTACAAGACGCCGCAACCCTGCAAGTCCTTACCAACCTCATCAGAGAAAGTGTTACCAACGCAGTTGTAGCGGAGCTGCAAAAAACGATTGAGGACAACAACAAAGTTATTAGTGATATCAAGTCAACACTAGAGACTCGTGATAAGAAAATTGAGGCGCTTGAAAACAAAATCGACGATCTCGAGCAATATCAGCGTCGACAGTGCTTGAGAATATTTGGCGTGGCGGAGGAAGCGACAGAGGACACTGACAAGATCGTTATGGAGGTGGCACAACGGATCGGTGTGGACGTCCAACCTCACGACATAGACGGCAATGCGACACAACATCCTGAAGGAGGCAATTACGAAGTTCGGACTGAACAACGTGTGGACATTAGATGGCACAATCATAGTGAACATCGATGGAACCAAGAGACGTGTGACCCGCAGCTGTGAGCTCAACATGTAGACGTCGGGAGTACACGTGACACAAGGTCTAGTTCTGAATTATTCCTTACTAGATTTACTTCATCTTCTTAGACTATTAATGCTAGATTTAAGTACATTTTAAGAATTTTAAGTTTTAAATTTAATTTTAGATACTAGTCGTTGTTTCCTAAGTAACCAGCTACTTCTAGTTACTTTGTTTCTTAGTTTTTATATTGGCAATATTGACTTAGTTAACTGGAATGTTCCGACTACCCCTGATGCAAGCAATCCCTTCTCCGACTTTCCCCTCCCACTTAGCAGTTCTTTAGACCACACTGCCAGCTCTAGCGACCCGTTATTTTCCCCACACTCAACAACCTCGGACCTGCTGAGACGGTCATTCACAGCTCTTCCAACCTCACTAAAAATCTCTCACGTCAATAGTCAGAGTCTCCTTTGTCATTTCCATGAATTTCATGCAATCTTCGCACCCCTTCAAATTAGTGTGATTTTAGTAAGTGAATCCTGGCTGAAGCCAACCTTACCGTCGTCCCTTGTGAAGTTAGATGGCTACACTCTTGTTCGAAATGACAGAGTAGGCAAGGGAGGTGGAGGCGTAGCCGCTTACATTAGAAATGAACTGCAACCTAGGGTTATATGCCAGTCCGCTTCTGAATACTGTGGTCGTCCAGAATTCCTTTTTATTGAAATTCAGAGTAGCGTACAGAAATGTCTGATATGTGTTATATATAAAGCCCCTAAAATTGGTTATCTCTGTGATCTCGAAAATGCTCTTATCGACACTCTACCTTGTTATGAACACGTCATTCTTATGGGTGACCTCAACACTGACCTCATTATTAATTCTACCTCTGCCACACAGCTTAAAAATATGTTCCATTCTTGTAATATGTCTGTTCTCCCCCTTCAACCTACACACCATACCAGCACATCAGATACTCTTCTAGACTTAATTGTAACATCGCAGCCACAGAGAATACTGAAACATGGACAGTTACCTGTTCCTGGGTTATCTGCACATGATTTAATCTTTGCTGAATACTCATTGCAGTGCCCGAAAAAAAACCTCTAAAATTTTAACGTACAGAGCCCTAAAAAATATAGATGTCACAAAGCTCACAGACGACGCCATTCAACTTCCCTGGAGTTCTATCTGGAACTTACGCACCGTAGACGAAAAAATCGACACTTTCAATTCTTTAGTATTGCAGTTGTATGATAAACACGCACCTACAAAAACAAAGCGTCTGAAGCGCTGTCATGCACCATGGCTCACCGAATCAATTCGTGATCACATGAGTAGAAGAGATGAAGCCTTTCGTAAATTTAAACGCAATAAAACTGATGAAAACTGGCAAATATACAAGCAATTTAGAAATCAAACCACACAAATGATACGTAACTCCAACTCCGACACATCCATAGCCTAATCGAGCCGTCCACAAATGCACGTGAACTATGGAACAACTTACGACAAATGGGAATAGGACAGAATAAGACGCCAACGGATCCCATCAACATTCCTCTAGATGTACTTAATGACCATTTTACATCCGCTTCCACTTCACATCCCAATACTGACCTGAAACAACAAGCCATAGGTGAACTTTCAACCGCTCCTATCCCAGACCGCGACAAATTTTATTTCACTAATGTCACTGATCTAGACGTAAAAATAGCACTACAAAGGATTAAAACTAAAGCTCAAGGCACAGATCGCATTAATATTTTGATGTTAAATTTGATTTTAGATATAATTCTCCCTACAATGTCTCACATTTTCAATGCTTCCCTCATCACGTCTACCTACCCACAACAATGGAAATACGCCCTCGTTCATCCACTCCCTAAAACCACCAAACCAATGACTGCAAATGACTACAGACCAATCAGCATTCTTCCCACACTGTCGAAGGCCCTAGAACGCATTGTTTACAAACAGCTGACTGCTTACCTTGGTACACACAATCTATTGGACGCCTGTCAATCAGGTTTTAGAAATAGCCATAGTACGACTACTGCTCTACTCAAGATCTCTGAAGACATTCGTGAAGCTATAGACAGACATGAAATTACTGTATTGACACTAATTGACTTCAGCTGAGCTTTTGACACTGTCGACATTGACATATTGATTTCAAAGCTAAGACAAATGCATCTTTCTGAGAGTGCAGTCACATGGATGGACTTCTACCTTCGCGACCGCCAGCAATGTGTATATCATGATAATCGTTCTTCTTCTTGGCGACACGTGAGAGCAGGTGTCCCTCAGGGGTCTGTACTAGGTCCTTTGCTTTTCACTCTATATATTAATGACATTTCTTCAGTTCTGGAGCACTGCCGATATCATTTGTATGCGGACGACCTTCAAGTATATATACACTCTCGGCCTGATACTCTTAACGAACGTTTGTCGAGCCTCAATGACGATCTTTTGTCAATTGATAATTGGGCAAGAAAATTTGGGCTAAATATCAATCCAGATAAAACCCAAGCCATTCTCTTGGGACAGCAAAGGCTTTTATCCTCTATTACTATGAACACCCTTCAGCCTGTCTCTCTCAACAACAAAATAATTCCTTTCAGTGCTACTGTAAAAAACCTCGGCATCTATTTCGACTCTAATATGAACTGGAATACGCAAATCAGATATATCTGTAGAAAAGTTTTCTCTATCATGCATTCTTTGAAACGCCTGAAAAATTTCCTTCCTACTAAACTAAAACAAATTCTAGTACAGCCCCTTGTAATGCCTCACTTTGACTATTGTGATGTTTTATATAGTGACCTAAGTGCTGAACTTTCTCAAAAACTTCAATGTACATAATGTCTGCGTCCGATTTATTTTCAATATCCGCCGACATGATCATATGTCGGAATATTTTCTACGACTCTCCTGGCTCCGCTTGCAAGATCGACGATTAGTACATTCTCTTTGCCTGCTATATCGAATTATACATGATTCCACACCCAACTACCTTGCCTCTCGATTTACTCTCCTAGCTTCACATCATAATCGTAATACACGTTCACAGCACAATCTGTTGCTATCAATACCACGTCGTCAGACATCTCTGTACTCAAGTTCTTTCTCAATAGCCATGGCCCGCTCATGGAATTCGCTGCCGCTGGAAATCAGGGGTAGTCTTAGTCCCCAGTTGTTTAAAATTAGGTTGTTTAGAAATATTTTAAATGCACAGAACTAGTTTTTAGGTATAATTTTTTATTTATTATTATTGTTATTATTATTATTATTATTATTATTATTATTATTATTATTATTATTATTATTATTTTACACAGTCATTACTTTATTTTTCCATTAACACTAATATCTAGGTAATTGTCATTGTCTCAATGTAACACGTGCTGTGCTGATCATACTATTGTACTCTTCCTTTAGTTGTGAGATTATATTCATATGTACTAATTCTTTTTTTTTTCTTTTAACTTAATACTTGTATACTAGAATGTATTTTTCTGTTTGTGATTATGTATTCAGTCTCTTTTTTTTATTACATATATATTTTTTTATTATTGTTATTTCAAAGTTAATACTGATTGTGTATATGTATTCAATCTCTCTTTTCTACTTAATTATGTTTATTATTATTTTTAAGTTCATATTTGTATACCGGTATGTATTTTTTCTGTATGTGATTTGATCCTGGTTGAGTGGAAGAAAAGGCCTGATGGCCTTAACTCTGCCAGGGAAAATAAAACTATTATTATTATTATTATTATTATTATTATTATTATTATTATTATTATTATAATGTGAATTGCGTCCTGGGGAAAATTCATTTTTACTTAAAACAGAACTATTGCAACACACACGCGAGTCAGTCATATGTTACGGGTGCATTTGAATGAATCCACGTTGCGTTGATTTGTATCCTGCAATTAATTTCAATTAGTCTGGTATTTAATCGCTGCGTCGAATCACGTCCCATTGCGTGCTCGTAGCGGAACGCCTACAGACTGTATCCAAATTGCGTTCAGTCCACTTTATGGGAACTTCGTCAGGTCAACATGTTTCTGTGCAACTTTCTTGTACCCCTGAATATGTCTGCTGAATGAATCCAATAATAATTCTTTAGATATTATTCTGATAGTTATACTTCGGATACATTCCCTGTACAAGCAGTTTCCCTACTTGCCACAGTTCAATCAACAGATCTATTAAGCAAACTAAGTAAACGCAAGGAATATAGATGCAACAGTCCCAAAATAAAGAGAAAGTTGTGTGAGAATAAATAGAAATTCTGGCGAGACACATAAAGGAATAGTGATGGAACGTTTTGTAAATTAATTTCTCTGCCCCTCAGAGATTTTAACAGGAATCATAATAAGGTTGTGCGTAATGACACCAATATTGTGGATGAATAGCAACATTACTGTACCTCCTTTTCGCATGTCTGCGTATGAGGTTGAAGTAAGCATTTTCCATTACGATCATTCATTGACATATTATGTGTACAAAATCTTGGGATAAATATATCAGCTGAGAGGCAATGCGAGTGGATTTGTATCCAGGATATACTCGTAAGTTGAAGTGGCTCCTCAACAGCCATGTAATATTACGAAACATCCCCGTATAACAGCCGGTCTCGCCATCTGGGCGTCCTAGACTCACACACTAGTAAACGGCCGTAAGCGTTAAACATATAGATAAAGCTTTATATCCCTAGAACACAATAATTTTAATACAATGAAATTATATGAAATGATAGGAACGGGTGTGTGAAATGGAAGTTATGATGAAATTTGTGAATTTATAGATAATAAGAGCGCCAGAAAACTCTACTGCAAGTAGCAGTTAACACCACGGAATCATAAATCTAATCAGTGAAATATTAAGCCCGCATTCCGCAGAGCTTCCAGAGGGATTTTTTTTTATTTTTATTAGGATTTATTAATTTTATTCATTCTTTAAGTATATTAAGTAAAGAATTAGATTAATGAAAGATTTAAACTACTGTTTTACATGATCTTTCTTGCAATTCGTACCACGTCCTTTTATAAAGATGTTAGTTTTTTTTTGTTTTTTTCTGTTTTTTTTTGTTTTAATGATTGGTACTCGTTCTTGCAAACTGCATAGCCTCTTAAACACACAAAAATACACTATAAATAATCCATATCCAAAAAAAGAGCAAGGAGAAGGCTCTAATCTCCACCATAACTTGAATTGGGTTTATGACACTCTAAACCACTACCAAAAACTTCCAGGAAAATAATAAACCGGATTATATTACAGTATAGTATTTTTATAACTAAAAATAAATAATGACAAGACTAGTTTTAAGTTGGAATGTCGATTACTATAACTTGAACTGAATTTATGACAATCTAAACCAGTGGTCGTCAGCACTCGCTGAAATGTGCAATGGGTACGCGGTGCCGTCCCGTGTGCACTGTCGTGCAACAGGGAGAGATAGAGAGCATACCCGCTAGCAGCTACGAGAGCACTACAGTGCACTGCGTTTTCCGCGGAAAAGAGAGGCTAGCCCCAGCGTGCTCTATGCTGACGACCTCTGATCTAAACCAATATCAAAAACTTCCAGCAAAATAAGAAACCAGGTTATATTAATATAACTATAATTTCATAATGACCAGGCTACTTTTAAATTGGGACGGCGAATACTATAACTTGAATTGCATTAAGGCACTCTAAACCACTATAAAAAACTTCCAGAGAAATAAGAAACCAGATTACTTACAATAATATATTAATACAGGGACATCATTTTATTTTTACTTCAATTTTTATTGTACCTGAGCTTTTGAATGTACTTCACTCCCACCCCTTCAACCGTCTTCCACACAGATCCAAGACCGCATATACAGTCATAGTAGCTACAGTACGTTCCACAAATATGTTCGCATTTTCCAGTGACGAAAGAGCTTTCAATATTGAATCATTTTCGCACAGGTACTGTCGTCCATTTGCCTACGTCGTATCCCGGTTTCCCCAACCAGCTTTTATATTCGCCAACTAGTGGCTGGACTGTCTTAGCTCTTTTCTGAGAACATTAATTTCTGTAAGGAATTGGACGTCTACGTAATATTATACAACTGTTGAAAATAACTTAAATAAAATGGCCTCGTTAAGTAATTAACTGGCACGTGATTTCCCTCCTTTCTACGACCCTACGACATAACCACTTGGACTGACAGTAGATAGTATGTCTGAGTAATTTTATCTTTTCGGGCAGAAGTGAAGATTGAATTTACAGTACGTAAGGTACTCTTTTATAGAGTAGGTACAGAATTATTTCAACATGAGTTACTAGCACGAAGAACTGGTAATTGGAATTAAGTACAATATGCTATAGTGCGATAATATGCACATTAGAACTGAAGCCTGTATCGAAATGTGTTTAAATATCCATATTATGATTATTTTTCAATTTAACTTCATTCTCTATGTTGTACGCTAATGTGCTGTAGACAGTATAATATACACTGCATAATGAATACGCCCACATGGACAGCTCAGTTCGTGAGTAAAACCACGCATTGTTAATACTGTACTGTATTTTGATTAAACAAAAACCTAATGAAAATGATTAAACTCAAAAGCGCAATATTTCCTAGTTTACATAAATGGATGAACTACCTTTCTTCCCTCCTATACCTAGTAAAGTGATTTGTTTGTATATTACGTCAGAATCATCGAACTCCAGTCGTGGAAGGGGATAGCAAACGGCGTTGATCCAGAGGTATAGGCAAGTTAATATTAAAAATGTTAGTAAAAATAAAATGATGTCCCTGTATAACTATAATTTCATAATGATCAGACTAGTTTTAAGTTAGGATGGCGAATACTATAATTTGAACTGGATTTATGACACTCTGAAACAGTGGTCCCCAATTCAGAGCACTGTGTCGTCATCAAGCCTTGCCCGCTCGCCCGCTGGGCAAGGGAAAGTCGTAACAGGGCAGGTAAGACATTCAGCGGCGGGACCAAAATATGAATTTACTGCTTTGGTTTATGATTGTTTTCTGATGAAAAAAAGATACTGACTGAATAGAAATAATAAATAAACTATCTTAAGCAATTTGAAAAAAAACATTGTAGCCTATTTTCAACAAAGTTAGAAGTTAATAAGTTTATAATTACTTTCAGAAATGTAATACACATTTCGTGTTAATTGTTCGAGCATGCATGACAATTACTATAAATATGTAAACTGTTTCTGTTAGGTAAAATGTTGAACAAAACACATAAAAACCCTAGGAAGAGTAATGCAGAAATTAACTCCATTCAGTCCACTCAACATGGCATTAGCACTGATTTTTCGGGATTTGTTTAATTCTCTTTTCCCTCAGCAATTTCTCAACGTTTGAAACTATTATTTGTATAGTGCATAATTGACAGCACATTTTAAGTTGTGATTGGATACTTGGCTTCCATGACATGGCTTATTTGTCTTCATCATAGGAAAAAATTACTTTTCGCACAGATATGTGAATCCGAAAATGTATGTCTGTACAATCGGGGAAATCTAAGACATGGAAAGTTTATATAAAAGTCAGATAACTTCTTTTGTTTCGGTATTTGTCCTTCAATTCACTATCGTAAAGTAAATCAATAAGTTGCAATTACAAATAATAATCGAATATCAAATTGAAAATTTTCCTAGTCTTTAAATCTCGAATCAAATTCCTGGCGCAGGTCGCATGATGTGTGAATATATTCTTCGAAATCCAAAGTCTTAAGAAACTAGTATGCCTATATCGTTGTTAATTTTGAAAAATATGCTGTAACTTATCCTTTTAGTTAAGCTAAGGTTCCATAATTAGAGGTGGTTTCATATTAAACGCCTTCACTCTGTCATATAACTGTGTAATAATTTTGTTTTTACCTTGTAGAAAAAAATTTAAAGCATTCAGATAATTCCATTAAGAAGGCAAGTTCACAAATGCAATTTTTCATTTTTCACTTATGATACAGACTTTTCTTCTTTCTCCGTGAACGATGATGTTTCCTCCCTCAGTTCAAAGAACCAATCCAATAATTTGCCACGACTTAGTCACCGCACTTCACTATAATATGACAGATCGCCATACTCGCTATTGCATTCGTCAAGAAAGACTTAAATTGACGATGAGCGAGACTTTTCGATATAATTGTGTTGGTGATTTTTCCAACTGGGCTACTTCTATAATACAATTTTTTATTTGTTTTACACATGAATTCTGTTGTTGTATAATGCAGTGAATATAAATAATTTCATAGGATAAATTAACGCTTTTCACTTCGTCCCTTAGACTTTTTATTACACCGTTTTACTTCCAACCATGGAAGGAGCACCATTGGTTGCCAAGGATGTAAGTTTATTCCAAGAGAGTCCAAAATAATTTCTACAGCCTCTACATGAAAATATCGGAACCAGTAGTAATATCCTTTATGAGAACAATATATAAGAACTCTCCTTAACCTGATGGTTTCCAATAGCGCCTCTTACAAAAGTCACCATTTGGGAATTATCGCTTACATAAGTATTTTCATCTACTGCCAAAGAATAACAAATGAAAGACTGAGAAACAATTACTAGTTGCACCTGAACGTCCTCGGCTAGACCTCAGAGGGATGCATCATGGTGGAAGGACACAAACTGATAGATTCTAACTCCTAAACTTGTTGTGAGAAAAGTTCTTCAGTTGTAATTAAACATTCTTCAAATTTTCAATCTTTGAAAGGTTTCTAATATTTCACTATTACAAGTGAAATTTTAAAACTGAGTCGCACAGCCGATTCACTAATATTGTGATCTTAAACAACTTCTAGCTCAGTTTCCTTCAATTGTTGAATTAATGCTACACGCTCTTCTCTTCGTATTTGCCATATTCGTTCCTGTGAGTTGTATAATGCATCTGTAAATTGTATTGGCCTCGTTTTGAAGTGATTCTGCTCCTCATATCTCTTGTTTGAATGAATGGCAAGAACCGCCTCTGTTCACTACAACGCAACGGTCCTTTGCCCTGTACAGTAAGCACGCATGAGCCAAGCACTGCCCGCGCCCGTTCATACGCGAGTTGATGATCACTGCTCTAAAACACTGTTGAAAGCTTCCAGAAAAATAAGAAACCAGATTGTATTACAGTACATTTTTAATATAACTACAAGTTAATAATGACCAGACTAGTTTTGAGTTGGGATGCCTATTACTATAAATTGAACTGGATTTATGGCACTAAACCACAATCAAAAACTTCCAGAAAAATAAGAAACGAGATTATATATAAGTAAAGAATTATTATAACTATAGGCCTAATTAATAATGAGAAGATTACTTTTAAGTTGGGATGGCGAATATTTAACTTCAACTTGATGTATGACACTCTAAACAACTATGAAAAACTTCCAGAAAAATAAGAAACCAGATTATATTACAGTAAAATATTAATATAACTATAATTTAATAATGACCAGACTAGTTTTAAGTTAGGATGACGAATACTATAACTTGAACTGAATTTATGACACCACTATCAAAAACTTCCAGAAAAATAGGAAACCAGTTTATTTTACAGTAAGTATTATTATAACTATAATTTAATGATAAGATTAGTTTTAAATTATGATGGCGAATATTATAAATTTAACTGGATTTATAACACAAAACCTTTATCAAAAACTTCCTGAAAACTAAACCAGATTATATTGCAATAATAGTTATTAATGCAATAAGTGGATAATCTTGACGATTATGGCATGAGTGAATGTTTGTCGCACTCACTGTCGTTCGTGCGACAGTTTTCACGGGTGTCATAATAAGATTATCCACGAGTTGGATACACCACTGCATGCCATCTTAGCATTATAAATTGTAGCAAAGAAATATTATGAAAGAAATTTAATTCGGGATCCATAGCTGACAGATTGTCTTCATAGGCCTATGTTCGTATCGATTAGTTGCGCCTGGTATTGACATTGAGTAAAGAGTAATGGATGATCTTACAGATTATGTTACAAATGTTCCTTTATTTTTTTAATACAGTTTCTCTGAACCACAGAACCGTTTTATGTGATATTAGAAAAGAGATACAAAATTGTTAAAGATTGGAAATAAATGATACGTTACCTTCTGTCCTGCATTTAATTTTTTATTACGTCGCGCGTACAAGCGATAACCAAGATAGCAAGCGTTCCGATATTACACCATAGCAAATACATAAAATGTACTCGTATTATGGAATGGTATCAGTCTAAATGACATAAAATATTTTTGTCGTTAATGTTACAACAATTATTTTATTTAGAGGATTTACCACTATAATTATTTACTCTTATATTTGTATGTGTTATTAAAAACATTCTCCTTATATTTGTATGTGTATCTAAAATGGATTTGAGAGAGGTGGGATGTGATGATAGAGACTGGATTAATCTTGCTCAGAATAGGGACCAATGGCGGGGTTATGTGAGGGCGGCAATGAACCTGCGGGTTCCTTAAAAACCATTGGTAAGTAAGTAAGTAAATAAGTAAGTAATATATTTAGATGATAAAATAATTCTTGAGTTTGTATCTTCATGTATAGGCTACGTGCTTTTATCGTAACGTGTGCTATAATAGGCCAATTACGCACGATTTCGATGTAGTAACAACCTGTTTATAATGCAAGGATGGCATAACATGTTAGTACAACTATAAGTAATAATTACCGGACTAGTTTTAAGTTAGGACGGCGAATACAATTTTGGCCTATGTCCTTAATAAGGTAGTTGATAATTCGAACAATCTAAATATTCTAAATGAAATGGAGCCTTGAATTACATTGTAGTGACAATAATTTTCCATTTATAATTTAAATTCCCTTAGCTTTACGACATCGAAGCATTTTTTTCCTTCTCAGTGCATTTGTAGAGGACAATGATCAGAGCACGTGAGGCAGGTAATATTATGTAAAGAAGAAAAAGTGTACATGAACATCCAAAGTCAATATGTCTAGAAAGGAGTCTACCTGAAAAATAAGTGTGAGTTTTAAATCTACTGCCATTTGGTCTAGACAAAATATCTAAACTATGAATAATGGTCTATTGTGCACTGTGTGTAACGACTTTTATATTTAACTCCAGAATGTCTCTTCCAGTGTCACCGAAAGAATTTAATTATTGAAGACTGGGCATAAAAAGATAGTAAGTGTCAAAAGGCAGAGCCTAGAAATAGGGATTTCTTGTGCAACTAGTAATGTTAAATGATACTTTGCACATCTGTGTGTCTAAATAAAATTAAAATGGAACTTATCCTCTTTTCCTAATGGATTGAGCCAGCGACATAAACACTTAAGCCTTTTTTATGTACAGTCTTCAATTATAGAGATTTACTCCATGGTTATAATGATAAATAATGTTACTTTCATTGATTTGGTTACTGCTAGGCAAAGGTAAAGTCAACCCTATGACAGGCCAAATCGGCCCAGAGGGTGGCGAGAGATTAATATTCCCACCTTTACAGACAATTGGTATTAACGATGTCACTATTACTGCCTGCAGCCTTTATTCCCAAAGAAATGTTCTGATACTTATTTATGTTAGAGGTTGAGTAGACCCCAGAGCCACAGTGCGGCTGGAAGGATTAGATCAATGGAAAAAAATGACCCCATCGGGAATCGAACCTACGACCTCCCGACTTGCAGCGTTGCTCATTAACCGCGACACTACCGCTGGGTAGGCACTGGTCATGAGAAAATTTTTTCTCCCTCATGAGGAGTCCAACTAGCGCGCTTTCCGTAACTCGAGTGCTAGGCAAGATGCCTTAGATCACGACGTTACGGCGCGGTACAAACCTTAATTAAGAATAAATATTAAATAACCTATTCACTTCATTGCGGCCTTAGTCATACTTTACGAATTCCTGTCTGTTAACAGTCACATTACACTGGGGTAATATGTGTAAATTATTTTATAGCGGTAGACAAGGGAGGTATTGTGAGGTTCTCCTGTCCGTTTATTGTCCTGAGCACTCACTGTCTCTGTGGCATCAAAGATAAATTCGATGGTGTTTAGGTAAAAGGAGATAATACGAAAATGTGAAGTCTTGATTGTTCAATCTTTGACTTATTTATTATAGCAAAACATCAAAAAGTTATTTTACTAATACATATTAGTGAACGTTTCCGCCCTTATTACGGGCATCACCAGACTAATAAGTAGATATCTATGTAAAAGTAAGTAAATCCATGTTAAACATACTGCAATAAACAAGTTTAAAAAGTTTAAAACAACCACCAATATGTAATCATACACACTCACTGTCAACTTATCGTAATTCATAGTCTGTTATACACTATTCAATTTTCATTCCATATTGTGCTTTTCCATCCATGTTTATTACGTCATTTCATGATTTTAGTTATAAGTTTCGGCACTTGTTTTTCCAGATATTAATGACAGAATTCGTTTTTGCAGATATCTTTGTTCTTTGCAGACTTTTGTAGAAAGTTACTTACAGTTTTTCCCACATTCATACAATGGTTACGTAAAGTAGGTATAGGCCTACATTTAATAATTCACCCATGACCAACCTAGTGATGATAGAAAAGCATTGCTTCGTAATTTTTAACTCATCCCATACAGGCAATTTTTAGTACGTTTTTCATTAGATATGCATAATTTCCAATACATTTGACATGTAACCTTATCAATCATTTTTAATTATTTATTTTTAATTGATAGTTGTTTTAAACTTTTTTAAATTGTTTATTGCAATATATTTAACATGGATTTACTTACTTTCACATAGATATCTACTTATTAGATTGATTATGCCCATTACAATGGCGAAAACGTTCACTAATATGTTTTTTGTTTTTTTAGTTGGTTATGTAACAACGCTGTATCAACTACTAGGTTATTTAGCGTCGATGAGAATGCTGATAGCGAGATTGTATTTGGCGAGATGAGGCCGAGGATTCGCCATAGATTACCTGGCATTCACCTTACGGTTGGGGAAACCTCGGAAAAACCCAACCAGGTAATCAGCCCAAGCGGAGATCGAACCCGCGCCCGAGTGCAACTTCAGACAGGCAGGGAAGCGCTTTAATCGACTGAGCCACGCCGGTGGCTCACTAATATGTATTAGTAAGATAACTTTTTGATATTTTGCTGCAATAAATAAGTCAAAGACTGAACAATCAAGACTTCACATTTTCGTATTATCATTATATGACTTATTGGAATACATATAAAATGAATTCAAAATTACAAAAAGGAGATAAGTCATAAAGTGAGTTTTGAGTAAAATGAAAATTAAATATCAGACCTTTACTGCGAATAACTTTCTACACAAACAAAACATATCAATGCTAGTATTATTTAGTTTTTGCACGCCTACTTGTGTAGTGAGTAAAAACTTCATTTGTACAAAAAATGACTTAACCGCCTTTACTCGAACACCATCGAATTATACAGTACATTATGATAACAGCCCGAGAGGTATTTATTTGAGAAGTAAGTAAAATAAGCGGACTGAGATAAATGAATCATTTTATTCCAACCGGAACATGAACTAAGTTTAGTCATTGTCCGCGGCAATCACCCTCAAAGACAAGTCAGATATGATGAATGTAAGGCAATAAAGAAAGAGATTAACTGTAACAATACTGATGCGG
The DNA here is from genome assembly GCF_040183065.1 of Periplaneta americana. NCBI lineage: Eukaryota > Metazoa > Arthropoda > Insecta > Blattodea > Blattidae > Periplaneta > Periplaneta americana. The sequence continues at coordinate 96,790,851 of NC_091123.1, forward strand.
AATTATAGTCCAGAATTACGTTGCAAGTAAATAAAAAGTGGAGGGATTAGTACAAGAAAAATATTTTATTGTAGAAGGCGCCAGTATTCTCGTCGACTTTTGAATGTGAAGAAATGCTATAAAAGTGTAATAATACTCCTTTTAGGGACCTTAATCTCTGAGATTTTGAGGCTAAGCTATTAATAAAAAAGAAACTCTAGATATCATATGTCTGGTAGAAAATGTCTTTCGTCGAACCACGTTAAAAAAAGATATCACCATGATACTGTCACACTCCCTTACATGCGTTCTTCTATCAAATTGATAATCTTTTTATGTCCAGGCGAAAAATCTGCAATATAAAAACAGGAAATGTCGGAGTGATAATAATTAATTTTCCTCTGATTAACTTATTGCATTCACGGCAACTACGTTTGTTCTGTCCAGACGTTTCTAAATGCTTCATTTTATCTGCTGAACTCTACTTCTATCTCTTTAATTATTTGTTACATCTCGACTCCTGGAGAAATAGGTGCTGGCTACAAATCCAGCAGCAGCCTCCAATTCAATTCCCGTTAGGGAAGTTAAGTTTTTTTTCCCTCTACAGGAAGAAAAACTTCATGTCTTTTCTTGACTTTTTCCTACGTTATTTCATGCAATAGCCTTGTACCATTCTGGCCAGATGTACAGAGAGTCTCAGCTCTATTGAATTTTTAATGTTGATTGGCAATCCTCAATCAGAACTCAACGAGCCCAAGATCCAAGACCTTAAAGATAAATGATGATACCGGCACTAAGGCTAAAGCGTACGTGATCCTATAAAATTTAATGTTGTTACGTAGGCCTACTTTCGTTTACAAAATTCTTCCATCTGTTACTTGAATATTGTAAATTCTGCATATGTAACTAGTTGCAGGAAATGAGACTTAAAGTCGGATTTTTATTTATTTAATTATTTTTTTCATTTTTTTCGTTTTTGTAGTTTAAAAAAGGGAAAGACATACTGAGCATTTAAAAAAAAATCTTGGTTCTAGGTGCTATAGTTTTTAATATATTAGTTATTGAATGCTGATATTATATTATGTACTTTTCGAGAAATATGCAATTACATTTTTCATGTTTTTTTTTTGTTAGCAACTGTAAGAAAGATTTAGATATTTAAGAAGCACTGAGTAAAACTACGTTCTAGCTTAGCATATAAAAAGCCTACAGATGTCGCAAGATGTCAAAACATAGTTTTTACACCGCAAACTCGTTATATTGTTCTCCTGTAAAATTTCCTTTTACGACTTTAGGACCCTTTTCGCGCAATGGGTCACATATTATAACTTTAGAAGAATTATGTAAGTTTATAATTATGCAAGTAATAATGTAGCTAATCGGCTCTGTATGCAATGGATGGGGAAATGAACTGGCCACCCTATCCCATTATCTCCTGGCCTAGTTGCCTCATAAGTGATATCTTTTTTGGTATCACTAGTGAGGTTTAGATCTGTCTTCGGACAGTTGACTAAATAACAACATACTTGAGCAAAATCAAAGTAAATGAGGAGCATCGTTTCAAATCGTATTATGTCCAACTTACCATTTTTTGCACGACTGACGAAAAACTAAATTACTCGTAAACCGGACAAGTTTTCAAAACACTACACAAAACCATATTGAAGTACTTGTTTCACAGTTTACAAATATGACGACTTCGAACCATCAGACTTCACAGCATGGAAGATAAATAAATAGAAATTAACAAATTTAATTTCGTCCACTGTTGGACTTAATACATTTTGAAACGATGCTCCTCAAATAGTCTTCTAACATATTATTTTATGAATTTTAAGTACCGGTAGATTTGTCTGTTAAATTCATATTACTATAATTCCAAGAATCTATTTTAAAAAACGACATAAATATATCACTGTTATTCAAATAAGACAGAGTTGGTCATAATTTTGTTTAGTTGGTACAAATATTGAATTATTAGGATATGAGTATGAGAACCAGTGTATACCGAGAAACAAAATATCTACAAAGAAAAATTGGAAAGAATACACAAAGCTATTAATATGTACTGCTACTACGAGACAACAGAGATATATATCGAAAATTGCTGGTAAGAGAAGAACGAACATGAAAATCAATTTGTAAGGGTGCTATAAACACTGAGAAATAAATTTAAAAAAATGGGAAATATAATTGAAGATACAAGGGATAAAGATGATAAATTATAAATAGAATAAAAAGACCAAAGAATAACTGAAGTAGGCCTATCTGCTTAATGGGAACAATTTGTGATAAGTAATAAAGAAGAGGAAGAAGAAGAAGAAAGAAAGAAAGAAAAGGAAAGAAAAAGAAAGAAAGAAAAAGAAAGAAAGAAAAAGAAAGAAAGAAAAAGAAAGAAAGAAAAAGAAAGAAAGAAAGAAAGAAAGAAAGAAAGAAAGAAAGAAAGAAAGAAGTTGTTCCTAACACTATGTAACAATTATGCAAATCTAGTCTTTCAGGTGAAGCTTACTGTAAAGCAGGTTTGAATAATTTCAAGGGAAAAATTGTTCCGGGGCCGGGTATCGATCCCGGGACCTCTGGTTGAACGTACCAGCGCTCTCCCAACTGAGCTACCCGGGAACTCCACCCGACACCGTCATACGTCACTGTGTACGTTAACAGAAAACCACAATTCCAAGTCACACAGAGTTTGTGTGCACTCGATGTGGGTCTCTGGCGTTTCGTCAGCCCACGCGAGTTGTGTGGATACAAAGGGAAAAGTTGAGACGGTGTCGGGTGGAGTTCCCGGGTAGCTCAGTTGGGAGAGCGCTGGTACGTTCAACCAGAGGTCCCGGGATCGATACCCGGCCCCGGAACAATTTTTCCCTTGAAATTATTCACTATGTAACAAATTTTAACTTTTTGTTCTTTCCTGGGTTTTAAGTATTACTTTAAGCCGTAACTGATTACATCTGGAAAGTGTAGGTAATATTAATAAATTATTCCCTATAAACTTCGGTTTTATGTCCGGGACATTGATTTTTAAATATGTTTATACATACGAAGAAGAAAGAAAGAAAGAAAGAAAGAAAGAAAGAAAGAAAGAAAGAAAGAAAGAAAGAAAGAAAGAAAGAAAGAAAGAAAGAAGCTGTTCCTAACACTATGTAACAAATTTTAACATTTTGTTCTTTCCTGGGTTTTAAGTATTACTCAATGTCCTAACGTTTATAAATACGATTATATACAGTTTAATTTCTTATAGGTCTTAAGGCCCATTCACAATGAAAATTAAACATAACCGTAATATAAACACAAAAGTTTGCGGCCAGGCTACCAAATGGGATCATTCACAATGATTCACATAAACACTGACATTAACATTACCTTAAGACGTTAACATGAAAGTTTGCAAACTCCAAACTTTCATGCTTAATTATGCTTACGTGATTTGCAAACAGAACACATTCGTGGAGCGCTGAAGTATACGACAGAATATGAGGAAATGGCGTCGTTGTTATGTTTCCATGGTTACCGAGTATGTTTGCTGTAATGTTTATGTTCTCATCGTGAATGATGATATGACTTCTTGATTTTACCTTTGGGGAGGCCGAGACGTAGGTGGGAAGATAATATGGAAATGGATTTGAGGGAGGTGGGATATGATGATAGAGACTGGATTAATCTTGCTAAGGATAGGGTCCAATGGCGGGCTTATGTGAGGGTGGCAATGAACCTCTGGGTTCCTTAAAAGCCAGTAAGTAATAAGTAGGAAGGGAGTAGTGTTCTGAAGCATGTCAAGGGCCTATCCTAAACAGCTATGCAGCCTATCCTAATACAGCTACTTTATCAGAGACTTCAGTACGTTCCTAATGGGTATGCACGGTGGGTTTCCGTACTGTGTTTGCCTTCGGGACAGTAGGGACACCAAAGCGCACTACCACAGCCAGGACTGATCACAGTGGAGTGATTTCACTGTGAAGATGAACATCAAGTAGAAGCTACTGGTGGACCTACAGAAGGTGCTAATGCCACCATTACATAACAAACTGTTTTATAAGTCCCAGTTTTTGTGGTTAATTATTTCATTTCTTAATCAGAGTATAGAACCTACAGATTTTCTTAAAAAGAAATTCTGTATTCATACAGTTCTTGTTTTATAGTTTTCAGCTTTGTTTATATGTTTTACATTTTTTTAAACTCTACTATGTAATAAATATAATTTATTTACTACAATCATAATACAATTCCTATTATTTAATTTATTATATTTGAGAGTTGAATTTGTATTATATTGCATATATTTTACATTTAATTTATTTGTTGGAATGTTACCGTCTCTTTTTTATTGAGATATTTATATTATATTCGTGATAAATTTTGATTTGAATATAGTTCTTTGCAAAGTTACTTTCGGAACGAGTTAATGAACATAGATATTCGAAAATTGTCTGGCCTAGAACTGCATATTTTTCCTCGAAATGTAGTCTATTTTACATTACCTGTCACTTCTAGGACATGATACATGACGACAGATATATCTTCATTTAATCATATCTGCTATTGTGCTGTAATAATATAATGCTTTATTGTTCTCGAATATTTTATATCCGCTGAATAATTAATTTGTTTCTTATTCTTCTTCTTCCTGGTATAGGATTGGGTACTCAACTTTTCCCGTTCAGAAAAGCAGAAATATTATTGATATTTGCTGGTCTTCCAACGCGTTTTTTTCTTGTTGTTTATACGTGTATGCTGTAAGTGGAAGTATATTGTCAGGCATTCTGTCTACTTTGAGTGTTCCTTCCATTTTTGTCTATATTGTTCAAATTGTATTATATTGTGCTGATTTAGTTTATTTCTTATTGTATTTGTTATATGGTCTTTTCTTGTTACACTTAGTTACAATCGTAAAAATCTCATTTGGGCGGCCTCGATCCTTGTCTCTTCCGCTTTTGTCAGGGCACAAGTTTCATTGCTGTAAGTCAATGTGGGTTTGCTAATATTATATTGGGGCTCGAAGAGGAAAAGGGTTGCACTCTTTCGTTGTAGCTTTTCCAAAATTTCTTCTTACCATTTCATTTATCCTACGGTAATTTCTGAGTAGAGAGTCATTTTCTTCCGTCCTTACACAATTTACCCAACTTCCAAGATATTTAACATTTCTGACGTGCTCAATTATCTTATTGTTTAGCACTATTTTCACCCTCCTCATTTCATTTCCTTGCAAAGCCATAATTTAAGTTTTGCTGATGGATATTTTCATGTCATGGTGTTCCGCTACATCGTTAGAAAATTAAAAGATCTTTGAAAATCATCTTCAGTGTCACTTAATAAAATTTGGTCGTCAGTATACAGTATCGTCCCGATCTGTTTTCCTCTAAGAATAATAGTTATAAGTTATCCTTTGGACTTTTTTTTTCCTTAGTTTAATGATTTCGTTCATGTACATCAACTGTGCTCAATTTTGTATTTACGCATTTCACCGAGTTTGTGATAACCCGCCAAGCATGGTGACGTACGTAACCAATGGTGGCTGGTGCAAACCAAAGATATCATCTTAGACCCAATCCATTGGCTTAGGCCCGTTGCACACTTCAGGAGATCTCGCTAGCGAGAAATGTGTTGCGAGAAAATTCAAAGATTGATAACATGGATTCAAATGGACGTCAGCACACTGGAAGAGATTCTCGTTCGAGGCGGAAACCTTGAGCGAGTTTTCGCTGAAATCGGTAGCTCAGCGAATTTTCTTGACACATTTATCACAGATGTTTGAGATTTATACTCTTTATGACGATTGAATGTAGAAAAAGGTATCATAGGTGGCGATGAATTATATTATTTTTATTGACAATGAGGAAAGATGATTGATAAATGAGTCAAAAACTTATCGAACTTGAACGATGTCACCCGTAGGCCTATTTATATGATACACGGGATGAAAACTATAAAAACACGAAATTTAAGGAAGAAATCTGGAGACAATATCAGATGATTTGAAAATAAATAGGGTTATATTTTATTTTTATGAGATTTAATAGTATTAATTATAACATTTGAAATAATGTACGGTATCTATATGTTTTAACTGTTTACATAATTTTAATCTGAACATAATATAGAATTCTCTATCATATCATGAATGGCAAGAAACTGAGGTCTATTCAACCTGAAATGACTCCTAAACGTATCATCATCGAAATCGAAATCAGTGACCGAAACTTGTCCTTATCTTCGTGAGATACAATGTACATAATTTGTAAAGTACGATAATATACTTACAGGTTATATATTTAAGTACGACAATATACGTAAATACATAACCTGTAATATTTCCCCCAACGAGTGTTTACTGTAATAAAAAAATGCTCTCTGCAGGAAGGCAGTGCATAGATGATCATAGCGAGGTGTAACCTGTGATAGCGAGAATTCGCTAAGTGTGTGGAGGAAGACTCTTCGCCTCTTTCTCGCAACACATTTAAGTACCTTTCGGAAAATTTCGTGTGCTTTTATGAGATCTTAGTTTCACACGTGAAGGGATGTATTATACGGCGAAAGAGTTCCAATGATTTGTTGTCATTGTTTCAAATATTCTTATTGTAAGAAGTGAACCGTGCAAGCCGGCTCAGCCGCCAGAACAGCTTACTACAGCTTATTTGACAAGGACGACATCTATACTGTTGGCATTTCCGACCTTCCTACCTTATTGGGCAGTATGGAATTATGGGTATGTAAGAGAGGGGGGAACCGAGCTCAGCTGGATAGTCGAGTTACGTCAATCGGAAATCTATCGTCTTGTATGGTATGGTATGGTTTATTCTCACTCAAACCTTTGGTCCTGCTGGCCCTTCACATTAGTATTCGGGCCAGCAGTTCCGTTCATATACTATTTACAACTTATACACTAACCGATGTTAATGACCGATACCTCTTCATCATTTAATGTTCATCCACTATGTCTTTCATGTTCGTTCACCCCACTTCCTATATTTCTGCGTTTATTAACTATTCCTTCTTTCCTTCTAATCCTATCTTCTACTATTTCCTATCCTAATAACAACATAACAATATTACTTTTACTACTCTGCATTCTCACAGACCCTACTTATTTATAAATACTCGTACACTACAATCATTTTACTGTACTATAGTATTAACTAGGCTACCCTCTTATTATTTGATTTACATCTATCTATATTACTTCTATGTCCTACTGATACCTATCTAGTCTAGTCCTACTTTTAGCTTCTCTACTCTTCCTATCTTTACAGTACGTCCTACTCATTCCTACTTATTGGAGGGTCAAATGCAAGAAATGCCTAAGTCCACTTTTCCAGTTTTGTGGCAAATGAGCTTTGAATATTTTCAATGTTTGCACAGTTAACATTTTTCTTTCAAGTAAATTGAGTTTGGTTTCATGAAATACTATCCGACCAATGGTTTTGCTTGAGAAAAGTTTTTTTCAAAATAATATAATTTCCACTAAGATATTAAGGCTTAAAGAAATGGACTTAGGCATTTTTATCCACAAATAATGTTACATGAATTTTTTTAGATATTTTACATAATGTGTTTTTGTGTTATTTCACTTTTACTTAGTTTATTAATGTAAATTACATATTTTTGCAACATAACTAGATTTTAACTGTAACTCTAAGAGGCTATTTTGTTCAGTTTAATGTTTGAATTTGTTATACTCAGTATTTTTATTTTTTCTTAAATACGGTATATTTATTATGCTATAACTCATATATTGGCATAAATTACATATTTTAAGTTGCATCAACCTGCTCTTTTTCTAACTACAAAGATAATTTGATATATTTTTTTTAATATTTGATGTTTCGTTATCATGAACTCACCACAATCATTTTACCCTGTTATATATAAAGTTTCAGTGCTGTAAACTTTTAACACACACTAGATTAAATATATCCACATTTTTAATGCACTCTCACAATAATAATTTTTCCCTTTTACATATTACATATTTCAATATTTTGAACCAAAAAGACTACAGTACATGCAATAGACCTAGGCTACATCCTATTTTCTCATTCCATATCATCTTGAATTTCCTCGGCTGTTTTTCCTATGTTTGCATTATAATTTTGTAGAAATTTTGTTGTTCATATTTTGGCACATTTTGTAGAGGTGCAATATATCATCTACTTTTCTCGAATTTATTCAAATGTATTGCCCATATGTAAGGAAAAAGTGTTTCCTTTTCGGTGTCTTCCTACTCTGTACAAAGGAACTTTGTACAAGGGTTCACTCATGGTTTCCCCTGCTTCGGGTCCGTTTCCTTTGGAAAAGTGCAATTTTCTCCATTTGGATATTCCTGGAAAAGAAGTTTTCATTCCGTCTCGAAATAGCTTTTATAATCAAGTACCTTTACAACTCGTTCATCAGCGGCGTTTCCATCTGCCCAGAGACTGTGTTCCACGAAAACAACTTCAAATGGATTTTTTTGTTCTGCATTTGTTCACCTTATTTATATAGTAGTCAGGACTGTGCACTTGTCGCTTTTTCTCCTACAGCGCTCAAATGAATGCAAAATCACGATTGATGGGCATCATTGTGTATCCAGAAATTGGATAAGATACTAAAATATCCTCGAAGATCCCCTTAACAGTGAGATTATCAAGATACGAAAAGATTGCGATTTTTAATTTGGCTATAGCAGTTGTCCACGAATAGTTTCAGCATTTTAAAATATTTTTTGTTGTGGTTGAGATAGTCATCAAGGCATGAAATAACTTCATTTGGACCTTTGTGAGCGAAGTGTTCCGAATATAAATACATATACGAAGTACCATTTTATCTATTGTGAATACCCAAATTATGTATCCATAATATTGTCGCCTGTAATATTCATCTTGGATATTAGTTACAGTAAGTGGAAGATACTTTTTAGTAATCCATGTATAGACATAAGCTCTTTGGATTATTTTTACTGTCTTTAGTATTTTGAAGAAACCCTCAGCTTGTCTGTGATGCAGATCTTGCTTTTGTTTATTTATATTCAAGACATACTGACTTTACTCAATTGCAGCAGCTCATGTATCAACTCCAAATTTCGTACAATCATTGAATATATCTTTTCTAGGAAGACCAAATGAAATATTATTAAAACCCTCGTTAAAAAAATTTCCTGAAATATCATAAGATATAGGATATTCCGCTCCTAAAGTTTGGGAATATTTCCTATGAAGTTCAACTAAGTTAAGGTCTGAACTTAGATATTTAAGATGTTTGTTCTCAGATCGGCTATAATGAGATTCCCTAGCTGGAAGATTGTGGTGTTCTGAGGTGTTCGATTCACATGATTATCGTGCTTCCATCTACAATATAGGATTTCTTTTTCCGGGTGCTGAACTTTAGCCCTTAATCTTTGTCATTCTGTACCGTGTATAGCTAGGAATGCCTTCTGACACATAATTAACTCTGTATAATCTCGAACTATTATGGTACACTTGAAAACACGTCTGTCATTTCTGTCATTTAGATCTGTATTCCTTCTCCTGCACTTAACGTTTACATTACGAGTATGCTCCTGCAAATGTATATTTTGTTTATCGTGGGAATATAGATTGTTGAATTGTCAAATATACTTTTCTGCTTTTCAGGATTGAGCTCTGCTTGACAGTTCATCTACATTTTGGTATTTCACGTTGATATCTAAATTTTTCACTTACAAGATATTTCTTCTTTTTATTCCGTATCCATTCTCCCTGATTATGATTCCTCTTCTTGCCACTTGACTTCAGCATTTCTTCCGGCAGTTGATATTCGCTCTCTGAAGATGATATATTATCAATTGTTAGGTTGATCTCAAATATTTAGATATCGTACACTATTATGTACATTTACTTTAACAAGGTACTTTGAATTTTTTAAATACACTGAGAACAATCATCTTTAACAAACTATTACAATAATGTTCTATAGTCATTAACGATAAATTTTGAAAGTCATATTACATGTTCCACAAATACTGAATTAGTTAAAGAAAAGAAAAAATCAAATATTTAAACTGAACACTTAAAGCAGCTACAGTGGAACTAAGCTATTGAACAAAATAATGAAACTTTGGACTTAGGCATTTCTTGTTCCTGAAAAGTACTTAGGCATTTTTTGAACAGAAATACCTGCCTTTCACAAACATAAGCACTGTGTGTATATGGAGAATGGTACTACTTGGAACAAAACTGAGAGCATATTCAAAAAGATCGTGTAAATTTCACTTAAGGGGTGTTACAACCCCAAAAATGAAAAAAGTGGATTTAGGCATTTTTTGCACTGCACCCTTCAATTAGATAAACTCATCATAACCCTTCTCCTCATACTTAAATCCTATTCATCCATATTCACTGCACCCTTAATTATTCCTTCATTCCACTGACACACCATTTCCTTAGATTGTATGACGGTTTGACCTTGCTGCTCTCCGCCTTATTTCCTCTATCTGCTCTATTTACCTTCTCTATACTTTCACTTCTTACCCCTAACCCCTTTTTCTTATCCCTATCGACTTTCTTTTGCACCTTAACCTTTCCGAAATGTTGGCTCACGTTGCCTTTATTTCTTTCGCTGACACCACACACGTCTACATTACCGCTCTTATTCGTTTGACACATTACACTCTTATTGTGACCTTGTGGTGACGTCACTACAGATTTCCTCCATGCGTCCATGCCACTTCTATCGCCATGTAAGGCATAACTGATTAATAGACTAGGAAATCTCTAAGCATATGGTAAAGATCAACTAGTTAACATGATATTTAATATTCAGGACATATTAGTTACACTCGAAAATCTGTAGCCATGTAGTGAGATTCAGCTAGTTAACACGTTGACTGCCGCTTGAAGCGTATATACGTCTCACAGCACGTATAGGGACGTATATACGCATCAAGTAGCAGTCAACGTGTTAATGTGATATTCAGTTGTTAATAGACTTGCAATTTTGTTGTCATGCAGCTAACATCAATTTGGTATTGAGTACTTAGTTTTGGAATCCTTCTTCGTTATGCAGTTTAACTTACTTTATAGTGTGCATTGAATGTGAATCTTTGATCCTTATGTACGTTAGTAGACGCATAAGGAGGGGGAGTGCGATGAGTACGACTTTTGTGATGTTTGGTCAAAGCTAATGTACAAAATAAAATGAATTGGAGATAATCTGCAGCCCTGTATCATTTTCTGTGATAATCCATGGTTTGTTTTAATACGCATATTAGAATCTTTATAGATGCCCTTTTTTGCACTAAATTCTTTTTCCAATTTCATTCCTTCCACGATTTGACATATTTCTATCTATTTTATCATAGGCTCTCTTGTAATCAACCGACAGCAAAAAGCGGCTCTATTATATTCCTTCGTTTTCTCCAAAATTTGTTTTAGCGCAAAGACAGTGGATCGCTCTTTATGGAATCCACATCGTTCTTTCTCTAATTTACTATAAATCCTGTTTATTAATTTATTTCTCAATATGTTAATGTAAATTTGAAAGCACTACTTAACATTCTTATCTCTCTATAGTTTGTACAAAGTTCTCTGGATATTTTCTTGTGTAAACATACTATTTGTGCTACTCTCCACTCTTCTGTGAGTTCACCTTTTTTACAGAATAGTTTTAGTATTCTGATTTTTAGCTTTTCATCTCTGTGTTTGATTAGTTCATTAATAGTTACATCTAATTTTCGCTTTATCTATTTTTGAACCTATTGATCACTTCTTCTAGATAATTTATAGGCCTACGTAATCTTATGTAACTGCCAAAATTTACTTCCATCAAATAATAGTTATTCCTGAATTTAGAATACTAATATGGGCATGTTTTGTTTATGAAATTTCAACTCACAAAATTTTATTTCGAATTTAGCTACTTCTTACATGACATCGGCTATTTCTTTGTTAATGTGAAGTGAATTAAGAAGATGGCTGATGAAACACTCTCTGTGTGCAGTATCATGTTTGTTCAGCCCGAAATGAAGAGTAAAGTTTCCTTTATTGGTACTGTTAGAAGCAATTGGAAACTGTGCGCTATCTATGACTACAGCAATGGAAGTTGGTTTGTGGTCCGAAGCCCCAGTACTGGATAATGACTCCCATATACTACATAGCGATGGTGCAGGTGGAGTTTGTCGACAGGTTATATGCCCTTAAGCTCCACATGTTCGGTTTATCTTTCCCAAGTCACTTAAGCGGGTAAAACATCTTTCATCAAGGAAATGAAATTAAAGAGAACAGAGAGGGCATACAACACAGCCGTTTCCCTATATTGGTACAAGGAAGGAAGGAACTATTAATATGGATGCTCGGAGAAGGTACCCCTGAAACATTTCACATAATGAGAACTTTCTGAACACTGTATATAATATAATAAATTACCCTCCACTGTCACATCTGTCCAACTTTGCAACTTTACTCTCTCAGTTCCGCTGCCTCCACCCTTGGGATTATACGCACACTGTAATATCGTAAACAATATAAAATATAATCGGTGTCGGAGTGGTTCCAGTTTTTCAGAGCTGAGGGTGTGCTGGCAACAGAACTTGGCTGCTGCCATTGTAGCATAAGCCACATGTTTGTAAACCCATACACGAGGATATCAATTGGCCGGCCATATGCGAGCGCATGCGTGTATAAAATGCAAATGAAGTGGAATGAATCTCTCTCTCTCTGCCGGATAGTACATCGAGATTCCAGAGGGATTCTACCATGGACAATAAATCTCTTGTGTGTATGTGTATGTGTATGTGTGAAACGACGTCCCCTTCTCCGATCCCAATCTGTGTATACTCCCGTTTTACTATCCGCTTCCATTCTACTATGGTCTCACTGTGTGCATAGGGACATTCAATTTTGTTGCTTCAGGAGTCGGGAAAGAACCACGACGCAAGTTCCTGGAATTAAGGAGAAGTATGGAAACACGGGCTGAATTAAACTTGGTAACAGAATCTCAGCAAATGAGTTGTTGGATTCTGACGCAGGTTGGATTGTGCTGTATTGTTTTGATATGTGTTTAATGTTGTGAGTTACTACAATAATTTCGTAATTTGTGCCTGCTGTTATGGCGAATTTTATTCTTTAGTTCAACTTAAAACTAGAATAGGAACGAATTTTGATATAGAAGGAACATTTCTAAAAACCGCAATAGGCCTATGTAAACTTTAAAAACACTAATGCATTTCATGAACAGAGCAGGGATTTTTAATACCTAAGAGTTAGTACAGCAACTTAATATAGTTGAATATAAGTAAAATTTGATATAGCTCGAGTAGAATTCTCTTTGTCATTGGGTACTTTGCTCCGATCTGGTGGAGGTAGAGTCTGAAATAAATTTACTAATTCCTTTAATGAATATAAACAAAATATATATTTTATTATATCAACCAGAGGCAACAAAATCTGTGGTTCACGGTTTACATAGAGGAAAGGAAGGTGATATAGAATACTATTTTGTTTTTAATCCTATTGGATAAAATATTCGTGTGAAAAGACAGTTTTTTTTTGTGGTAATGCATAGTGCATTTATTCGGCTTGATTACAATATGAACATAGAAAACATATTATGTATACAATAAACACCATTAAAGGACTAAAAATAGAACAAAAAATGGGATTTTGGAATAGGAAGGGGTATATAGAATACCTATGACAAAACCATTAAAACTAACATTATTAAAAAAAACTCACACACGTATGGATAAGATTCACATTATGCACACCCTTCATGAGTCCACAACTCACACCGAATATAGGCTATATCATTCATCCTTCTCCACCAGTATCTTAAAAGAAAATACTACCACAAAGTACGCAGTATGCATTGCTATCTTGCGGTTCGGAATGCAGATTTTCAAAATCTTCGTCACTCTATTCTTGCAATTCCACTTCAGGATGGTTCGAACATGATGTCGAGGACTCTGACTGGTTAACAGTCTTTAAAACCCCAAATTTATCTCCTGCTTTTATTACTTTCTTCATGTTATCTTGAGCCCACTTTTGATCCTGCTTTGACGGAATTGCTTATACTGTAATAAAATCCAATAAACGAAAATATGAAATGTGGGAAAGGGAAATCCTCCTAGGCGATCAATATTTAAAAGTAAAAAAGACCTATACAGAGTGTCAAAAAGTATCAAATATTTTAGGAGGTGATAGTATGCATCAAAATAAGAAAATAATGTCCAATAAACATGGGTCCTACAACACATAATTTCTGAGATCTGAACACTTGTTCATAGGAGGTGCTCAGTGTAACGTCCATTCGTGGTAGTACATTTCTCTGTCCTATAATATATCAGACTACCAGAAAATTATACCGTAGTTGACACCCTTGGCATGGAATAATGATACGTCGCAAGGAATACTGAAAACAAGTCTGGTTGCGAATATGACCGGGGTTCAGCAGAGATGGTGTTGTGAATTTTCGTAATCAGCATTTGTAGCTCATGAAAATTCCCATGCAATTGAAGAAAGAAGCCATCAGCATCGATTCTCAATCAACGTATGGGCAGGCGTTCTTGGTGATAGATTAATAGGGCCATACGTGCTACCACAGAGACTTTCAGGACTTTCTTATTAACGAATTGCCTGCCTTGCTGGAGAATGTGCCATGCCAGCAGAGACTAGAGCTGTGGTTCATGCACGATGGCGCACCAGCACATTTTCTCCGCAATGTGCGTGAACACTTGACGATATTTCAGGACCACGGCAATAGTCGGGGAAGCCCCACAGTTTGGCCTGCTCGTTCCTCAAACCTAAATTCCCTAAATTTTTGGCTATGGGGACACATGAAGGAACCAGGTCAATTGAGGCATCCAGTGAGAGAGTGATCTATGCCAGAGTTGAGTGGAACAGAGATATCTAGAGTTATGTATTTATTTCAATAACTTTAAAAAACTTCAAGTTAGCATACATTGTTTTATTTTCCATCTTGAAGTTGACATTTTAAAGTATCTACAAAAATTAATTTCAGTGTTCCATTTCAATATTTCTCCACTGCCTTAGGCCCCTTTCTCCTATAATGAAAGAGAATAATGTAACGTTACAATATGCTTAAAATATAAGAAGTCGTATGTCGTTAACTTTTGCTTTACTATAATCTAGTTCTTACACAACCACATGTCAGATCAAGAATCAGTCTGTCTGTCCGTCTACCTTCCTTCTTGCCTCTCTATCTCAATATCTAACTCGTATCTATTTTCATCATTACTGTCACTATGAAGATTTTGTATCTTATGATTAAAATATTTTGATCTGCACTTCAATATGGAACTCATGCTGAAACAAACATAAAAATCTACCATTTATTCTCAGTACCTTTAGTTATCTGGATCGTCCTCGACTTCCTCGGCTGCAGTCAGATTATCTGGCTGGAGGGCGTAATACACCGCGTGTTGATTCTGTGGTATATAAGGTAGGAGAGACATCAGATCCTTGTGTTTTTTAGCACTTATTTTTCTTCCAGCAGGATACAAACACTCCATATTTGATGGAAGGAATATTTTTCGCAGTGTTTCCTGGGATGGCATTGCCAGATTTTTACCTTTATTAGGTCTTCCAGCTGGTTTGTAGAAAACTTGCACTTCCTCCCATGGGCAGATATCGGAATAGTTTGTTTTGTACTGCAGGATACCAGGTTTAGTAGCTTGTATCCTGAGAATTGCAATTTTTCGCAGTGGCATTTTTCTACCCAACGCGTTTTTTTGGTTCCTCACAATAAGTGATGCTGCATTATGGAAATTTTTTAAATCTTCCGTTCCCATTCTTAAAACTTGGAAAGGATTTTTCAATCTCGAATTTTCTACGAGACGAAACCAATCATCTGGTGTAAATACATAATCCGTTTTTCTGATTTTCTTTTCAATTACACCAAAATCACGGTCGGAAGGCAAAAATGTGTGTCCAGGAACTAGATAATAATGTTCTATGCAATCAAACATTCCCATCATCACAAGAGCATAATACATGAAATAGAGAATATTATTTTTGTTCTGTGCAGAACAGCTGTCAGAAAAAAAATCGCAACTTGCGCTTCCTTAACGTATTTTCAGGCACACTTAAAATCTTAAATAGGCATGATGCAATCTCAGAAGCACCTCGAGATGCAATATTTTCGGGCCACATACACATGAAGGCAGTTTTTTTGTTGCAAACATGAACACCTAAGTTATACACCCAGAGTTGTCTTAAATAGAACACTAAACCTGTTGGTATTTTAGGTGTTGGCAGAGCTTTCTGAAGATCATAAGTTATCAGACAATAATCACAATTTTCCTCTAGGCATTCAGATCGAAACTTAGAAAGAAGACTGTATGCTACTGTTGCCTGTGTTTGATGTAGTCGTATGTCTAAGGGGATAATATCCTCCTCTTTTGCCAACCATGCGTCACACACTTTGCATGTATCTGTGTGAGACATTTTGAAGCCTATATTGAACCGTGTATTAAATATGGTTCTGTAAATGTCGTAACTCACACTATTCAGATTTAGAGCCTCTCTCTCTTCCTTGTAAAGCCTATACATCTCAGCAACAGATTTAACAGCCTTAATATACTTTTTCTGTAATTTATTTCTGCAATAATGACTTACATACAGAGGAAATTTCTTAATATGCTCAATCACTGATTTTTCATCGTTATCACTAGTTTTATGTTTATAATTCCCATGCTTACCTCTGCGATCAACAGGGGGTGAAGCTTTTGAAGTGTTACAACCTTCCTCCTGATCTTCTGAAACGTTTCCATTAGATTGGCTTATATTTACCTTCCTATCTCCTCTAGCAGTGGAAAGGCGTCTTTTCGAAATTCCGAAAACATCACAAAACCCCTTGCTGCATACCCTATTCAACTGCCCATGAGAGTCTTTCACATGGTATATGAACGACACGTGACGTCTGCTAGAGTTTTCGTTCTTCCTTTTCTTCAAGTAAATGCCACTACACTCTTGTCGACTTATCAGTGCAAATAAAAAAGCATTTTGCGCATTATAATCCCCAATTTTATAAAATTGACAGAATATTTCATCCCTCTCATTTTCTGTGAGCACGTGATATTTACACCAATTCACATTAGCTGCCTCTCTTCTGCCGCTGCAATTACACCCAACACCTTGCTGCTTTGCTGGAACAATCTTACGTGTTTTGTCACTAAAGTATTCTAATCCTAAATTCCTACACACCTTAGCCCGTTTTCTCTTCCATTTTTCATCATTTCTCACTCGTTTTCTCGATTTCTCACAGCTGCTCGCTTCTAACTCTCCTTCACCGTCCGCCATGATATCAACAACTATCACGTCACCAGTAACAGACGTGGCTATTGGCCTGTCTGAACAATCGAACAGAAACAGACGCTGCAATTGGCTATTCCGTGCAGACGACAGGTTCCGCAAATCTTTTTCCGCCTGGCATAGATCACTCTCTCGCCTTAGAAATGCGACTGAAGTAAATTACGAAAATTAACTTTGCAAAATAAACTGGGACGGATGTCACAGAAGTTAATAATATTATGTACACAAAGAGAACACTTTATGTACTTCATGAAAGTACCAATAACACAAAATTGAAAATTTTCGACATAGATCACTCTCTCACTGGATGCCTCAATTTCAAAAAGTGAGTAATTCCTTACGCCAAAGGGCAGAGGAATGCATTGCCATGAATGGACGTCAGATTGAGCACATCCCATGAAGAAGTGTTCAGATCTCAGAAAGTATGTGTTGTAGGACCCATGTTTATTAAATATTATTTTCTTGTTTTGATACATACTAGCACCTCCTAAAATATTGGATACATTTTTTAACACTCTGTATAAAGCTACTATATGACACTATTATCGCTACTAAAGATCTACAAAATCGTATTTCTAATAAGTAACTCGAACTCGTGAAACTACTAGATTTATACTTCTGTCGAAATGGGACGGCGATAGGGAATACTTCTAACAGAAATATACCATCATACAAGCCTCAAATAGTAACGACTTAAAATACGCGCCAACCTTAACTTCATTAATTAAAAAAAAAAAAGTTTGACTACTTTATTTTAAAAGCATATTTCAAACCCTTCAAGACAACCTATAAAATGATTGTTATATAATGAATACATACCTGCAAAAATTTATTCTAGAAACAAAATACTTTTCTTTTATTGTAGTGATATCATTGTTGGCAGAGCGCACTGGCCATGTTATGATGCTAACGCAAACATAAGCAAGAATTTACGATAGTATCCACGAGATAGAAGAGCCAAATAGTGATCATTTGCTGATATTTCATAACCCCCCCTTCTATTCCATATCCCCATCCTTTCCCTTATATAACAACCACTTTCATTTCAAATTACTTGTTCATAGAATATATTCTTTCATTTCCAAAGTATTGTAAAGCAGGCTGCCACTTCATGTATTTTAAAACATAACCAGCGGGATACACTCAGTGTCATTTATAAAATTTAGTATCCGTTGTGCAGGATGTTTATGGTGATTTTTTTCCATATTTCACGGTCTTATGAATATCCTGTTTTTGTTTTCTTTTTTTCTCAATAAAACATTATGACTTATTGCAGAGAAAATCTGTATCATTCGTTTATTTACGATGCTTAATTTCCAAATATTCAAGTTGGACATCAAACATCACGGAATACTTCTACCAAATTTTTAGCAGTAAAATTAGGCTATGTAATTCTTTTAAAAATATCCTATGCACTTTTGTCCAGCTAGAGAGTGTTTTGAATAAGTTTAATAAATTAAAAACTTAATATAAGAAAAAAAATATAGTAGACAATCTGAGAAAATGTCTGTACCAGGCAGTATTCATAAATTCTTACCCTAATGTGTAAAAGATTTCTTTATTTCAAATCAAACTTTTATTCATTCAACATAATTATCAGTGAATTCCATACATCCAGCAGAACGTCAAACTAATTGTAAGTTCTTAAAGGAAATTGTCATGATCTGAAAACTACATTTTCACAGTAAATTATTACAGCTTCATTCCATGAAAACCTCTTTCCTTTAATTTGTTTAGCTTTGGATCTATATTCTCTAATGTAGGGGATGGTCAATCAATTCAAAGTCAACTCCATCAATTACACTAGTCAACAGCCATTTTGAGGTTTTCCTTCAACCTATTAAGAGCAAATGCTGGCTAACTTTCGGCGCTAGACACCGGACTCATTTCGCTGGTATTATCACCTTCATCACTTTCAGAAACCAGATAACCATAGCCGTTGATAGAGCGTCGTAAAATAACCAATTAAAATAATAAAACGAAAGAGCAGCCATTTCGTAACCTGAACGAAAACATGTGATCTTACATGATGATATAAATTCCAATATACTAACCGAATAACTTCTGCTATATTTTTGTTCTGGAAAATTCACTTCGAAATTACAAAAAATAAATTTACATACACTATTACAAAAACTTACAAATTCTAGCTGTCTTAAAATCGTCAACGAAGAGGGGGCGAGAATATGTGCTCTTTGCGGTAGAGGCGAGACATCACACCATATTTTATCGGAGTGTGAAGCCACAGATGCTCTGAGGAAACGATTCCTGCCAGAGTCCTTCATTACATCTAGCAGGGGGCACTTGGTAACATACGATATATTAAATAACGCTAAATTCTGTGCCATTGTCGGACAATTTATGGAAAAACTTTGACAGTTGAGGGTGGAACTGGCCGAGGGAGGGAGCCGAGGAAATAAGGGAAAGAGTTATTAATTAGTGTTGTAATGAGTAGTATTACCACTGAGCGAATGAGGTAATTAGGGGATAATGTTCTTTTTGTATTTATTGCGAATTGTTTTCTATTTTTTATTTTTTATTGCGTGTTTATGTTTTTTTATGTATTACCTTTATATTTATTATTTGGATTATTTGTTGCAGTTTCAATAAGGAATTGGATTGAATTGTTTATATATGTTTCATTGTGTTTTTTTTTTCATATCTCACATTTATTTTATTTTTGTTATTTTTGTGAAATTTGTTATGAAGTTTGATTAGTTGTAATTGTGATAATTAATGATAACGGTAGTAATAATAATAACTGTTGTTTTACTATTTTATTATTAGTAGTATTATTTTTTTTTCTTTGAAGTTTCAAACTGTGCATAGTTATAGCACGAATGGCCGTACAGGCTCATGCGAAGGATCTTGTGTACATTTGTTTATATAATTTATTATGCATCAACATTCATACTTTGGCTGTCCGCTAGGTGATTAGGATAGACTTTGGGTCTACAAGATATGTTATTGTTATTGTTGTTGTTCTTGTTTTGTCATTTTATTCCAGTGGCAGGAGGAAATGAAGAAAGTTATGCCCTTTACAGTTCCAATGATTTGGCGAGGACCTAAAGGGATCAAATGTATGTGAAAAATGAAATTTTTGCTACAAACCCAATCTATCTTCCAAACTGTGGTTTATATTACAATTTTTCTGTTATGAAACTTATTAAAAGTTATATATTTTGTAGAAAAAATATTACTCCAGAATGAGTTGATGCAGATCAGTGAATTTTGGTATATAGTTAGACATATCTGAAAGGCTTCTTATGCAATTATTGCTTGTTTAAAAAATCTGTGACAGTTCGTGCAGGCATTGCAACCTAGATTATTATTTTGCTTTAGGAAAAATTACAATTTTCTAAAATTCCCTCGAGCTTGAAATTTGCGGCAAATGAATCCGTGTTCGCCATTGCCATTTAGCTACATCATAACATTGGGAGTTGGTAACATTGGTCAATCAGCTTATTCCCTCCATTTTTAGTAATCAGCTGTGAAGTTTGCTACAAGTATGGAAAGGTTGGATTTCTTTCTTGAAAAAAAAATTAAAATAGGTCGAAATTAAGTGAGTGTGGACGTGAAGTCGCAGATTATTTGGTTTTGGAAGAATGACTGGAGAAATATCTAATATGGACTTTCACATAAGTATAAGGACAGGAGTGAAACATCACGTATGGAAGAGTATCCTTAAACTTTTGGTATGTGCTTATAGAACCTGTAGGCCTACATCGAATGTTTCTATTTTACTTTAAGAACACGGAGAGAAAACTAATAATAATAATAATAATAATAATAATAATAATAATAATAATAATAATAATAATAATAATAATAATAATAATAATAGTAACAATAATAATGGTCATATATACAGTATGTAAATGTATTTCTTATATTTTGTGAACTTCATGAGTGCAAAGTTAATAGATAGAGTCACATTAATTCTGTGTCTTATACGGAGTGTAAACAGAGATTGTATTAACTACTTCGGAATGTAAGCTATTACAATAAATTATAACGAAATGGTTCACAATTAAAATAATATTGTGTGATAATTATATATTCCTTATATATCTGTAAGAGAGAGAGAGAGACAGACAGACAGACTGATGGCCAGTTTCACCAAACTTCTTTAAATCATCATAAATGACGTGTCATTTAATTTTAACGATATCTTTAAAAGATGATTGTTTCAACATGCTTCGTTCCTTTAAAATTAACATTCCTTTACTAACGTGGGGATTTCGTACTAGTATCTTGCTTGCTATATTTCTCATGCGACCACAGCTTCGAAATCACGAATTTCATTGGTTACATATGATCACGTCCCACTTTGTTTTGGTTTTGCCTGAGGAATCAATTATAGGTAAACGGGTAAGAGGCAGTAGTTTTAAGAATATCTAAAAGTTGTTAGTTCTTGATATTCTTCCTAAATAAAATAAGTTGTCACACCGTAATTAAGAACAAAAAGACAAATATGTAACAACGTTAAAAAAGAAGAGATTTGTGTATGAAAATGAATTAATTAGTTTTTCGAATGTAAAGAGGAGGAATGTAGAGCAGTTAAATGGTAAATTCAAAAGGAAACCTAAGACGAATTTTGCGGACGATAAGGTGGAGAGCTTCAGAATTGATGCCACAATTGTATACAGTGCAGTCTTAGCAGTTGTTGTTAGGCCTAACTTTAGGACGGGAAATTCCCTCTCCTATAAATTTGCATACTACTTTTCCATTGTATTTCATGCAAATTTTTGTACCCTGTAACAATTTTACACTGCTTGTATTGCAGAATTCAGGAGAGGTGTCATTAAGTTTTTAATCATTTAATATGTTAGACTAATTTTTATTATGTTCAATTTCTACGTGTACATTCTGTTGTTTTTTATGTCATACTCATTCTGTCACTTGTTATTGCAGTAGATTAATTGCATTGTAGTATAATTTTTCTTGTAGGTAGTTGTATTGCAATGCTGGTGGTGTGAAAGAGAAGGCCTGATGGTCTTAACTCCACCAGAATAAATAAATAAATAAATAAATAAATAAATAAATAAATAAATAAATAAATTAAATAAATAAATAAATAAAATTTTATTTTAATGATATCCATTGTCTCCTTGCACCTTTCCCATTAAAAAAGCATCCTCCTCTTACAACTTCGGAATGTTGTGCTATCATGCACTGACCCTGGTCATTGATTTACAATTTCGGTAAAACTAGCGCTGAGGTAATTCTGATGATTTGGGAAGTGAAAATCGTTGAATTTATGAGCAATTTTTTGTGGAATTGCAGTTGATCGTATATGCAAAGCATAACAAATTCTAAACTAACCAAACCCATCCTCGCACAGATTCGTATGTGCAAGGTGTATAATCGGCGTACGAAGGAAACTACCTTAACGCTAGTTTCACCATAATTTCTCTATGCAGAGATTTGTATATGAAATTGTTTGAATATTGAATGAAGAAGGGGATATCTTCTATTGCAGAATCTTCCGGCCATATTATTGCCAGGAGATATGATTGAAACATATACACAATCTATCGTGACAATGACGACAGGAAATTTAGCTCTAGGCCTATTACAATAATAATGAATATCTTGTGGTCGTAATGTTGATAGTACGTCTGATATTTTATTCACATATTTAGACAATAAAGCTTTTGACACACCATCATATCACCGATTAGGTCTACTATTTCAAAACCTTCTGTAACAATATTAAAGCGAGAAGAATCTGTTGAAGACGCGGTAAGTGGGTGATTCCTATCTGTCGTATTCTAATCTATATTCATTATCTTCTAGAATCATTCATACTACCGATTTCCTTAATGTGTAGCTTTCGTGGAATACTTTATCACTTAAAATTTCAAAATCATTATTCCGAGTGTTATTACAACATACAAGTTCGCCATTATGTTGAAGTCCTAAATGAAAAATTTTAAGCATCGAATACGTCCAACATATTAACGAATCCTTACTATTTTAACGCGACGAATTTGGTCCTAATAAATTAACGATGAGTTTAAAGGTGCATCAGCAATAAAGACACTTGATGAAATACAAAAACTACTAACGTATCAATTAATATTTGAGGAGGAAGATTCGCTCCGGCGCCGGGGATCGCACCCGGGTCCTTAGTTCTCCGTACCAAGCGCTCTGACCACTGAGCTACGCCGAATTCAATCCACAACACCGGATCGAACCTTCCTCCTACAGTGTTGTTTCCCTTTTTTGTGGCCTGACTGCAAGTTGGGCATATTCGTTGACGTTTATATTTCAAGTCAACTGCCATTATACAAGGAGCGCACTCAGCTAAGTGACTAACGGCCGGGATTCCGCAGTAAAGTGCACAGCAATCTGTACAGAATAATGCACTGCTAGCTAGACGATTTTACTAAAGAGCGAATTTTTCTCCTCAAATATTATCACCGGAGCGAATTTTTCTCCCCAAATATTAATTGTCACAATAACAGATATTATTCTGTTGGACCAATTAATAACATCTTTAGTAAATACTAACGTATCGTTAAATTATTTAATGAGAAGTTATAATGATAACGAAGGTTGGTGAAACCGGCCATAAGAGACACAAACAGACAGACAGACAGATCGACAGACACACAGGTCTTGCAACGCAGCGCTGAGTTCCAAGTGGTGGAGACGTATGAACTAAAGTCACATGAAAAGCGTTATAGCTCTGAACTCGGAATCGGAGATGTCCCATCTGTCCCGCAACTTTTTCGTATCATTTGTCGCATTGGCCCTCTCTTAGCCCTATGAAAAATCACACGATAAACGCGTGGATTCTCTCTCTCTCTCTCTCTCTCTCTCTCTCTCTCTCTCTCTCTCTCTCTCTAATACATAATATTTACATGAATTTCTCTATCTCTATATCTTTCACTCACACATAAAAAAAAGATTTATAGAGACACAAATAATGAATCATCATTTATTTAGAAAGAACACCAAAGAGATTAGATTTCAACTATACAGCACTTAAAAGGGTTGGAATAAGGCTACCTTCAAAAAATAAACAAAATGAAAATATTCTTAATCTTCCAAAAGTACAATAAAGCATAATTATTAAAATAAGAACAATAAATAAAAAAATTCTATAATAATTATAACGAAAAATAGATTCTCTCGCTATAATTATTAATACACAAATTCATAATCTCAACAAAATTAGACCAAAGGAAATTAAATCTTCGCCAAATAAATACCTACTAGCAATGATATGGATTTTTTTTAAACTAAATTGCTATTTAAAAAAAAAAAACAAAAAAAAAAACAAAACAAAAAAAATAAAGATTTAGTCGGAAAACAACGACGTTGGCAACACTGAACGAAAGTGTTGAACAAATTATTTATCCCAGTTTTCCCTCCTCACATGCTAGGAAAAGGAGAGGCCTCACTTTTTCATACGCAACGATGTATTTTTTTTAACAAAATCTGACATTTTGTATTTGATATTGTAAATATTCATACGAGATATCTAATGTCGCCGACATTGAACAAAAAATTTTGCGTAGGTTATTGCCTTGTTAAAATTTCACTACGAAATAAGACAACTTCAAGTTGTAAAGTGCACGAAAACAAATATTTTAAATTATTTTAGCTAGTCTGATTACTTATCCGTAAGTTCTAAGTTTTTAGTGTTTTTTAAATATAAAAGTTACATAATGTAGAGTATTATTAACTTACTTTCTCAAACTTATGATGCCATACAACATTATGCTTGTTGCACAGGTGCATATACATTTTAATTTGTCAACATAATTATAAACTGTAGGACTGGAAGATGCTCAATAATCGAGGGAAAATTCGTCCATATATAAAGTTTCATAAACTTTTATAAAATAGGAAAGGTATTGACGGGATTTTTATTATATAATATCACTTGGCTTATCGGAACCATAATGTCTAAAAAATTCTATGATTAAGTTACATAAGGTGAGATGAAGTCTGACCCCTACTAGAAAGTTCGCGAACATTAAAGAGGATATCTTCAGAAAATATGTATTTAATTGTATGTTAAAATGTAGATTCAAAGCTATGGGAGTATGGATTTAACTGTTTCCATGCAAAAATATTATTATTATTATTATTATTATTATTATTATTATTATTATTATTAATTGGTGACGTCTAGAAATCACTTTGCCCTGCTTCTGTTGTGGATTTCAAGCTTTCACACAACCAGAGGTCCTCGCTAAATGGCTTGTGTTGCAGATTATAATCCATGTAGTCCCAAAATCGATTTCCGTCTTTTCAATTCTTTTCAGTTGTTTTGTAATGTTCAGTAATTTTTGTGACACATATAATTACATTCTTTCATTGATTGAAATATTTTAAACTTATTTCTCACATTGAACAAACAAATTTGTCATACGTGTGTGTGTGTCATTGAAATAATATTAATGTTTAAAATAATACAGAGATGATTGAACAACAGAAACAAAACAATTAAACGTGAAAGAACTAGCAATGGATCTAGAATCTTGTTCGTAATGCACTCGGCCAGACCGAGTCATCGTGTGAAATATGTAGGCTATTAGACACATAATCTGGAAGTCTGCCTACTGCACTGTTTTAATAATTATTAAAAAAGCAGTTTAATTTCTACTTGTATGGCTATAGCAATGAACTATTCAAACCCTAGACGTCGTATGAATTTCATTAAAAGCATAGCGATTTAGTTTTAGAACTCCCTTACAAGACAACATTGAATCAATTATGACAGTAATAACCAGAGCTAGGAAGTTGGTACCAAAACTGTCAAGTTGTGTGAGCTTGGAATATATCTCTACAGAATGAAAAGTAACCGGACATCTCTCAATGTCAGTGAACCAGAACGACAAACATGTACAGCTGGATAGTAACCAAACATGTACTCCAATCGTCCAAGGCATTAGAACAAGAAAAGAATAAACGAATAATATAAAAAACAATAATTTGTAATTATAAACTTCGTAAATTCCAAACTAAAATATTTTATTATTATAGTATCTCCAGGGGAGGAGCCCTATTTTAAAAATGTATGCTAGGGCTACAGGTTTACACAAAAGGGATACATTGACTGTAGCCATAACGACAAACAGAAAAGAAAAATAAAGTAGCCTACACAATGTAAACAAAACACAAGCAATCCGTAATTTAGACATTGTGATAGCAAAGCGAACACTTGGCATCAATTTGAGGTATACAGAAAAGCAATTACAACACGCATACATAACAATTCTTAAAAGCTAAAATAATATGCCCATAAAATAACTGATTCTAGCCTCATTGTAACAAATAACAATGAACATTTACATTTTAGCAAAAGAAACACTCCTTTTATGTTCAGAAAAAAAAGCAATATTTGTACTCTGAAAATATTCACAAGACGTTACTGGAACAAATCTGAAATATAATACAGTATATCTTACTATCATCAGGTGAACAACTACTTTGTGAATTTAATAGTGTATCTCGCATGTGGCTTAACCACTTCAGTCCTGTTGTGGCATATACTATACATAATTTTCTTTTAATCTTTTTTTAAATATCTTGGATACTTTTGAATTTTTGAATAATTAAATTTGATAGAAATGAAGAGTATCACTTTTGCAACATTTCTATACCAGATTTATATATTAGAATTTAAAATGTTTGGGCAGCAAGAGTCAAAATTGCCCCAAAATTTGACTTTCTGTGAAGACTTGATTTGGGATTTTTGGAACCCCAGAATGATTATATGACCTTTTCTTTTCAATTTAAAAATATATATATAGATTCGGGACTGAAGAGGATAATATTAAACCCATAATTGTTTTTAAGAGTTTTTTTATTTCTGTTGTAATGACAGCTAGAATGTTCGTATCGTAATTCCGATGTTGAACTTGGACTGTAACGGAACCGAATGCATAGCAACACGAGACGTCAACATTTAACGAAAAATAATTCGGGGTAGTGTGATCAGATGTCCTCTTTTGTCCGGACATGTCCTCCTTTTTAGACCTTTGTCCAGGGTCCGAGCGAATTTAAAAAAAAATCAATAAATGTCCTCCTTTACGTAACTTGTATGCCTGATAGCCTAATTTTGAAATTATTTGATTTGACGCCTTTTCTTTCAAGTAATTTGCCTGTAGGTGGCAGCAGCATCGACGGAATATACTGTTTGCCAACGATCATACCTCTCTTTGCTCCTCCTTGTTATGGTCGTTGCTTACATGTAGCTAATATAAATCTAAATAGATATTTTCTGTTCTCTTTAATAATTATATTTCCCTTGACTTTCGTACGTAGCTAATTGTAAAATGATTATTATTAAGTTTTTTTCGTAATTATTTTGTAATTTTATAATAAAATAGATATTAACATACTTATAAGCATGATATAAGCCTAAATCTATACTGTAAATATTTTGTAATAAAAGAGATATTGACATAATTTAAAGTATAATATAGGCTAAGCCTAAATATAAATACATTTTTTCTGTCCTCTTTTATCGAAAAATGTCCTCCTTTTGAAGCTTTGTGTCCTCCCTTTTATCGATGTGAATCTGGTCACCCTAATCCGAGGAAAAATAAACGTGTTACACACTCCTATTTGCATAATTATTTATTAACAAATGAGTTTACTGTTTTGAAATAATGCATAATATTAACATTACGTAAATAATACAAACTATTCACGACTCTACACAGCTCCACAGAATGCCATTCTGCTATATGTGAACATACTGTGTATTGTCTGTAGTGAGTGGAAAAAAGGCATTGGCGAGGCGCGGATGACATCTATACTCCTCGCTATGTCAACTGAAATCTACTGTTTTGGTATGAACTTCTAACCTATCGTAATAACACTGAATAATACCGGTTGTGAACAATGCCGTGTCCGAAAATCTCTCCATTTTGTTGTATAATCTTTCATTTTGTTTTCTTCAACAATGATTTATAAAGATGTACAAACATAAGAATGGGTATATAGAATCACGTGTAGGTATGTCGTTACAAGTGACATGTTTTACGATACGGCAGAGTCCGTTTCACATCAAGAATGAATGAATATGCAATTGGGATATGTTACATTATGTAGAAATACTAAATAACGTAATTTCAAAAAGGGACCTTGGAATAGCATTGCTAAAGTCACGCAAAGGCTGTTAAATGAGCGCTTAGTAGCGTTGTTCCTTGAAACAGGTAAAGAAGTGGGTCGAGGAGAGGGACACGATGTAGATTAAGTATTTTTGAAAGACGATTCATATACGAAGTCAATTAAAAATATGCAAGTTACACACAATGTTTGCGTGTGTGATGGCTGCGTGAATAATTTGCACAACTACTTTCCATTGAAATATGAATTCGAATTCTTTAAAAATAAAGAATTTCCTTATGACCAGGAATTGTATTATGTTTATATATAATGTTAATTGAAAGTGTAAGTGTTAAGTGATGTTAATTGTCTAACAGAAGTAAAGAATTTATCTCTGACAAGAAGATAAAGTCCGATATGTTTGAGACGAAATATTCAGTAAATACCTGTATATTTATTTATCTGCCTGCGTGCCAGCCCGCCCTTCCGTCCATCCATCCATCCAGTTTTTAAAAAAATCGGTTTTGTAATTATGTCGCCAATAATAATATTTCAGTAGCTTTTTTAAAGCACTGTTTATTGCCTAAATCTATTATAATATGTTACTACAAACCTACGGATATGTAAAAGTTGAAGAGTTTGCAATATATATTTGATTCGATATTTCTATTCTTTTCTCTAAGAAATCCATCAATGTATTATGTTGTCAGTTGTCCTCATAGTAAATGTAGTTTCTTTCAAGTGCAAACATTTCGATGTGGTTGCATCTATTATTTTTGTTAGTATTGCATATAGTCTAACTGCTGGTAATTTTGCTTCTTTCAAACTATGTTGTCAATAATGAGTTATTCACTCATGTTCCCCATGTTATTTTTTTGAGGAGAAATGAATTTGCTAACGCTAGCAATATCCCTACGCATTTTGGTCTTCAGAGCCAGGTCCTCAACTAGGGTCTTAGTCATCTGAGGAAAAAGTGAATTGCCACTAGCCAATGGGTTAGTGAGGGAAGTGTTAACCAGTTTGATTATTCCATTATACATTAAATTAATAAAATGAATTTGAAATCAATTTGTATGTTTTAAATTTGACAATTGAAGCTAAATAAATATATTCCAGCCAAGATTAGTTTTAAAATTTTCAATGTAAATTTTTGATCACAGTTAAAATTAATTTGATTTAATTATGACATATAACAGACTTTTAGATGCAAACATTTGAGTTGGGTAGGGCATGTAGCAAGTATGGGCGAATCCAGATTGCATTTAGAGCTGTTAGTTGGGAGGCCGGAGGGAAAAAGGTCTTTGGAAAGGCTGAGACGTAGATGGGGAGATAATATTAAAATGGATTTTAAGGAGGTGGGATATGATTGTAGAAATTGGATTAATCTTGCACATGATAGAGACCGACGACGGGCTTATGTGTGGGCGGCAATGAACCTCCGGGTTTCTTAAATGCCGTAAGTAAGTAAGTTAATAAGTAAGTAAGAAAATAATTGACAATGTAAAACACATATTTTGCAACATCTATTATCAATTACATATTACATTAAATGATATTCTTTTTAATTTATCATCTCGAACAATGCTTATTGTGGAAATTATTATTATTAATAAATCATACAAGTATTTCGAAGATTCAAGAAGCGAGCTTTTTTGTTGGAAAGAATTCGATGATGTCACCCATGAAATAGACGATAGTCTCTTGGGTTCGACTCAAATAAAACTCATAAGTCCATCTTGCATCGTGTTGTTCCTTAAGTAATTTTTTAAGGATTTTTAATTTACTAAAACTGCTACTGTAAATGAAGCTCAAAAGTGTGTCACTGCAGATGTCAATTTCATACAAACATCAACTGCTAAGGTGTGGTGTTTA
The DNA here is from genome assembly GCF_040183065.1 of Periplaneta americana. Lineage (NCBI taxonomy): Eukaryota > Metazoa > Arthropoda > Insecta > Blattodea > Blattidae > Periplaneta > Periplaneta americana. The sequence continues at coordinate 96,821,057 of NC_091123.1, forward strand.
ACGCTTACACTTCTTGTTGTCATAGTATGTGTCTGCTAATATATGGACTTCAGTCTTTAAATCTTTTACGTCCACCTTGTGGAAGGTATCCACGGATGTTGCGGATCGATAATATAAAGTATACGCCTACCATGCGAGCATGTCTGATGAGCGTGCTCTCAGCTGAGAGCTGAGTTGAATGTTCTGTTGATGGAAATGATATGGAAATAGACAGGGGCGGTAGGTGCTTATAGGCCACCGCATTTAAAATATCTTAATTTTGTTCAGGACATTGTACAGAATTCAAAATTGTTTCAGAAAATTTCGTCATATTATATGATGTGTGTCAATAAAACGTCAAAGACTGTATGACACTAAATATTGTGATCTTGGGCCCGCGTCAAAGGGCCCCACAACTTGAATCACTCTAACGCTCAATTGCCATGGTGCGCGGCGTGCAATGTCGCATTCGCTATCGACGGAAATTCACGAAGTGTTACAAAGTTACCGTTACAAGCATATGCTTCGTTTGGGGCCCGGCAAAGCTGGCCCGCCTGACGGGTGTAAGCAACTGTCGCAGATATTTGTTGTTCTGTGGGTCGCAGCGAGTTAATTCTAGCACAAATAATGATTGCGCGGACAAAATTTCAATCCAGAAACACAACGAGCAGCTAACAAAAAACAGGCATATACTAGGGAGAATAATTGATTTTTTATTATTTTGCGGAACTCACGAATTATCATTGAGGGGTCATAACGAAAATCAGGGATAGGCAAATCGGGAAAATTTGTTAGACTTGGTATCTTTACTTGGCAGCCCTTATAATGTATTGGATGAATACATTATGCAACGATCCTATAATGATAGTAATTAAGAATCGAGTATGGATATTTATGAAACGAGCGCAAGCGAGTTTCATAATTTTCATACGAGCTTCTTAATTACCATTATAGGCGAGTTTCATACGACTTTTTATGCTCGACCATATTTCTAACTAGAAATTACCGGTATTCAGATGTATACATTTTATTTGTAACCGACAAGATCGGAAGTGACCTTGTTCTAGGTCGTGAATTGTGAGATGTGCGCAGACGCGAAAGTATTGATTTTTTCCGAGGAACAATAATGTCATTGACCTTGACGTAGTCCCGTTAAACTTGATAATATTATAATATTATAACCTTAATTATTGAACTCGACATTGAAAAACGAGATGACAAATTGAATTTATTTGAATATTATTTACAATTGACGCTAATTGTTATAGTAACAGAACATAACCTTCTGCGACAGTATTGGATTTCCAGCCTCCGTGACTTTTCGCTAATTCTCTTTCGATTGCATATCCGAGAATAATCGATACTTGCGGTTTTATAACGGTAGAAAGCTGACCTGTCACTGGCTGAACAGTTGTAACCTGAGTCATCATTGGCTGATATACCTGACCTTTAATGAGTAGGTGTACTTTAATGACATGCATTAAAGGTCTCCTACCAGGTGTATAATTACTACATTTCGGCATGGTCGAGCATAAATATTATTTCTGTTTTTAAATCTGTATACTTCACCCACTATACAAAATGAATTATTAGACAATATGTATGAGGTATACAATGAAGATCTCAAGGAGGATATTAATTCTACAGATTTTGTTGCTGTGCAGGCTGACGAAACAACAGACATAATCTGCAAAAGCCAATTTTTTATTATTTTCAGGTGCATAAAAGGTTTTAAAGTGTGGAAAATTTATTTCTTTCAAAGAGGTAATTAATCGCACGGCTAACGGTCTGAGCGAGGTTCTAAAACAAAGTCTACAATCTTTCAATTTGGAAAATAAACTCATAGCTCAAGTATATGATGGTGCTGCAGTAATGAGTGGAAACCAGACTTTGATGCAGAAAAGATTTCCTTATGCGAAATTTGTTCAGTGCTACTCTCATCAACTTATTTTAGTTATAAAAAGTGCATGTTCAAATCACGTTAAATCAATGAAGTATTTTTTTTTTTTGCAAATATTACTGGGTTCACAATATTCTTCTCCACTTCACGTAAACGCAGTGACCTTCTGCCCGTGTCTCACGTCCTGAGCCAAGAGTTCCCTAGTGCTTGTAACCACGCCTCTTAGGTCAGCTCGGACCGTCACGGCAGTTGCAGCGTGCGGCACGGGAACATATTACATTTGGTGAAAACATTATCGTATGCCATTGCAGGGATCTTTACTGGTTATAATATTGGAGACACTAATCGTGGTTACCACTACCGCTATTATCCCTGATGACAATTTCCTAAAATGTATGTACACACCAGGCCACTCTTCGTTCAGTCTGGACAACTACTCAATTACCAGAGAGCAGAATTTCTCAAAGTATGTTCCGGGGTTCCGTGAGCCCTATATGATTTTAAATTTTATTTTATACTTTTTTACTTCATTATTTAACGACATTATATCAACTACTAGGTTATTTTGCCTCGATGGAATTGATCATAGCGAAATTGTATTTGGCGAGATGAGGCTGGGAATTCGCCAAAGATTACCTGGCAATCGCCTTACGGTTGAGGAAAACCTCGGAAAAAATCCAACCAGGTAATCAGCTCAAGTGGGAATCGAACCTGCGCCTGAGCGCAACTCTCAATCGATGGGCAAGCTCCTTAGCCGATTGGCTGCTCCGGAGGCTATTTTATACTTAGTGGATATTATAAAAATATATAAACGTTACGAAAATATGAATCAATAATAACATCAAACCATCGATGATGATGATGATGATGGTATTGAGGATAATAATAATAATAATAATAATAATAATAATAATAATAATAATAATAATAATAATAATCCAAGAATATGCGTAATAATAATATTCCAATAATATTCGGAATAATAATAATAATAATAATAATAATAATAATAATAATAATAATAATAATAATAATAATAATAATATGTTTAATGAACATCTAAAACGGAAAATACTCATAATACTTATCACTTTCATCACTGGATTTTCTGCGTATGTGTTCACTAAATCAAAATACCGAAAAGACAAAATGCAGAAGTACAGTAGAAATGAGACTGCAACTTTCCGCCATAAAACCAGATTGCAGGCTTAAAAAGCAAATACATTCGTTCCACTGAACAGAATTATTGCGATACTAGCTTTCACTTGTCTGTTAATTATTAAATACTAATAAAATATTATAAGGATTCCGCAGTTACGCTTTAGATTAAAAGGGGTTTCGCAGTGGAAAAAGTTTGAGAAAAACTACCATAGAAGAAAGAGTTTACGGATGTGTACACATGACAACCGTGATGGCGATTAGATCAATAATCTCGAGTAGAGACTGTAGTCTACCATTGGTATTAGTGTTTAGTTACAGGAATTGATGAGTAGGACATAATTTGTTTTGTGAGGGGATAGCCTATAGATTCGCTCGTCCATGGCTGTCTTTGCTCCATAGCTGACGACAGCAATCCTGAAAAGGACGATTTGTTGAACGTAGGATAGTAGGCACATGCGGTGCCCAGGGCCTCCCACTTTCCCCCTCTGCGTCTTGTCCCTCAAAGAAACAGCTCCGGAAGTGAGACACGGGGAGTACAGTGACCTGTGTGCAATAAGCGCATACCAATCGTTTCAGCAACACGATGGAACTTTGTATTCTCCGTTAAGGGAAATAAAGCGGAGCTATTGAAATGCTTCAAAAGGACTGAAGAAGGAGACGACTCAAATGAATGAGATAATATAACAGTGACAGAAGATTTTGGCCTAAAAGAACTTGTTAAATAATAATGAATTTTTTTTACAAATTTATTTTATATCTTGATGAAAATATTTTGAAATATTATACAATATTATATAGATGCAAACAGCAAATAGTTTGAATATATCTGACGCATTAGAACATTTTGTGTCAGCTGTAATGGAAATAAGAGAGAACACTAACAGATATGAAATAAATGTCGATGATGAAGAAGAATGTTCGTTTTCTCCAAGAAAATGGCTGAAACTCAGAAGGCAAGTAAACCAGTCGGCAGAAGCCAAAGAAGTATGCGATATCATTATCAAATATTTCAATGGAAGTTTCCTGCAGCCATTATATTTGAAAACTTTAATATAGTCTACTTGATCCAAAGGAATTTGCTTCATACAGAGATAAGCTCCCCACAGACCTGGTTAATATTTTCGCAAACAATTACAATCCACTAATTTCGAAAGAAAAATGTATTAATAAATTATCAGTGCTCTATCGAAATGATACATTTAAAGACATTTTCTCTGTCTTTGATATGTTAATTTTTTATAGAGAACTCCTTTGAAGATTTAATCTCTGAAGTGGACAAAGCCATTCGAATCACACTAACAGCACCTGTTTCAACAGCTGAGTCATAACGGAGTTTCATCACATTAAACAGGATAAAACATTTCTCGGAAACACCATGGGCCAAGATAGGCTGAATTCCTTGACTTTCTATTCTATTCATCAGGAGCGTTTCCATCAAATCCGAACTTCAAGAACATGGTCACCGAAAAGTTTGCAAGCCAGAAGGACAGACGAGCACATATTCTTTCTAAATAATTCTGCAAATTGGTGAGTTTATTGTTGAATTTGCTTTATTATGTAGTTGGTAGTTTTAGTTGTATTATGCTGAACTCATTTTTAAGCAGAAACAATTAACTAAAATGAAACAAAAAATCTTGCTGCATTATTTAACGTATACTACAAAATTTGTTAAATATCTGGCCCCACCAACAAAAATGATCATGAGCCGCTACTGGAAATAGACGAAATAGAAAAAGGAAATTAGAATAAATAATATAAAGAGAAGATAATGGAGGCAATAAAGAATGTGATGAATTGGTGGTGAATATGATGACTGTGATCATCATAATCATCATGAAAATTGTTCCAAGACTACAGTTTGACTCCTCCATTCCAGACTTCCTCTGTGTCTGTGATGTCACGATGCACATGACCAATCCATTCTTAATATCGTTTCTTTAATAAGTATATTACATTACTTAAAATATTTTAATCTCTTATTATTACTATAATTCTAAGCTACGCGGTAAAAAGTTTTCAGTAGACCAAAAGCAAAATTTGAAGGCTCGCCCATGGGATCACCCATTTCCAGCATACTAGTACAAATACTCCTACACAAGATAGAGCAGACATATATACTAAACAAAGACAACAACAAATACGCAGACAACATCGTATATTGGCACAGATACGTAGACGACATACTAATACTATACAAAGGAAACAAAAGACAGGTTCGAAACCTACATCAACACATAAACAAAATACATCCAAAACTACACTACATATTATAAATTCAAAGCAAAAAATCCGTAAATTTTCTTGACATAACAAACACACATTCAAAATCTACAGAAAACCAACAACAACAACACACATACAAAACACATACAATCACCCAACACAACACAAACCAGCTGCATTCCGAACAATGGGAGGGAAATATGAGACTACTTAGAATGAAATACCATAAAATTTCGTTGAAGTTGCTAGAGTGAGTAGCTCCATTCGTCGGTTACAGTTGTGAAAGAAGTTTTTGAATTTCTACCGGGCTGCTATAAAATTAATAGAACGTCTATAACTGTCTATAAATATCTTGAAAGTTTTCTATACGACTGTTGTGAGTGCACTAATAGTGAAAGAACTCATACCACTTCCACATGAATGTACTTTGTTTCTAGGTAGATGGAATCAGTTATGATTGTCTTCATTGTTTTCTTTTTACACGTGACCTATCCTTATTAAGATTCGACCGCCATAGTAGAATGGTTGTATGGACTAATTCGTAATTTTGGTAGGTTTTTGCATAATTTGGTGCAAACAAGCAGCGCTCTCCTTCCGACAAATAACACTGTACAACATGAAAAATACCCTTTACATGAAAACATGTGTTTCTTGTATATTTATGGCTGGAAATAACGAATCTGTACTGGGTTTTTGCCTAAGACGAACCATTTTCCAAAAAATCCACAATTTAGTATTTTATGTATTTCCTCGATAATATTGCTATGTTTCCTTAATGTAAATTATTTTTCGAATATCCTGCTTCTTCTATCAAACATTTTCAGTGCAGGGATAAATTTAGACACATTTAGAAATATATATCTACATCAATCATTCACTGCCAGGTTGATCATACCATAATTCCAGCATTCATTTAGAAGACGACAAAGCAATTTTGGGCACTATTTTGCGGAGAAAGAAGGCATTATTTATTGCTGTGATGTGAATGGGTTATTTCAGACATTGGGACATGAACACATTGTAGGAGACTGGCGCCTGTTTATTGACTCTTCCAAACGTAGTCTAAAGGCAGTACTCCTCCATATAGGCAATGTTTTTCCCTCTGTTCCTATAGCATATAATGCTGTAAATACCAAGGAAACATATGAGGTAATGAGTGCTATATTGAAATTAATTGACTACTCTACATTCAAATGGCACATTTGCGGAGACTTAAAAGTTATTGGGATATTAACAGGCATGCAACAAGGATACACTAAATTCTGCTGCTTCCTATGTGAATGGGATAGTCGTGACAGAAAAAGTCACTACATCCGTAAACAGTGGCCTCCACGACAAAACTACATTCCTGGCACCAAAAACATATCTCATGAACCACTTGTGAATCCGCAATATGTCTTTCTTCCACCATTGCACATTAAACTTGGTTTAATGAAAATTTTTGTAAAAGCGCTGGACAGAGAAGGATTAGCCTTCTTGTATCTCAGAAACAAATTCAAAAGTTTAAGTGAGGTAAAGGTAAATGAAGGGGCTTTTATTGGCCCACAAATTAAATCAGTCATGCACGACGAAGACTTTGAAAATAAACTATCAGAAGGAGAAAAAGCAGCCTGGCAGGCATTTAAATCAGTATGTTCAAGTTTCCTTGGAAACGAGAAAGCTGAAAACTATGAAGATCTTGTTCGTGACGTGGTGAAATGCTTTCGTGTTATAGGCTGCAATATGTCTTTAAAACCACACTTTTTGGACTCACATCTAGATTTTTTCCCTCAAAACCTGGGTGCAGTTAGTGATGAGCATGGCGAAAGATTCCACCAGGACATTGCTATGTTTGAAAAGCGCTTCAGTGGACGATGGAATGGAAGTATGCTAGCTGAATATTGTTGGTCTACTATCAGGGACACTCCACCAGATGCCTACAAGCGGAAACGGCCAAAAAAAATCATTTTAGTGTATGTGTTTTCCGTAATGAATGTCGCTGTTAATTTTCTCTCTGACCAATTTGTATAAATATGAAAAGCGGGTCTCCTAAAAAAACGGTACGTGATGGACCATTTTGGTTTTCAGATATGAATCAAGCACCTTTTGTTTATAAGAATCACATACTTTCATCTAAAGGGCAGACACAAAGTTCAAATTTGTTGTACAGAGTAATGCATGAATTTTTTAGTTTTCTAATAACAATCTTTCGAATCCTTGGAATTGAGAATCGCAGATGGAGTAAAACTATAAAAAGTTGAGAAACTTCATAAAATAAGTGAAAATGTTCCGTAATAACGTTCATCCTTATCAGGCGATGCTACTTTGATGTTTTTCTTCATAGGTGAATTGAACTTTATGTACAGTAGTTTTTTTCTTTTACGAATAACTAGTTTTATAGAAGCTTTGAAAGTATTGCCGAACTCAGCTGAGAGATGAGCGACATTTCTTTTTGTGGATGTGTTGAGACAGTTATTTGTCAATCTTGGACATTATTCAATTACTTGTGTAAATTTACAATTGTTTTAGGAATTCTTTAATGAATTCATCGTCATATATTAGTATTAGAATACTACTGAACCATTCTGCTCAGAAACATTAATTACGTATGTCATCTACAGACAAGGTGAAAAATATTCTCTCAACCAGTGTAGACCATGTCTCCGCAGTTCATTATGAATAAGAAGTTTAGGTTCGAGTTCTCTTGACACGAGATCTACTGGATTATTCTGTGAAGGTACATTTTCCAAGTTCATATGGGTACAATTTCCTGGATTTCAGCAGCATGATCAGCATATAATATATTTAATTTTGTGGGATATACATTGAACAGTGGAATCTCAGTATTCACAGAATTGTGTTTACGTCATTAATATTTCATAAAATCGAATATATTTTTGGCTATTTGTGTAAGTATTACAGTTGCACATAATTCCAAACGTGGAAGTGAAATTGTTTGAAGGAACGACTCTTGATTTAACATAGGCAAGTTTGATAGTTTCTCTTTCATGTTCATCGTTGGACATGTAGTTGCAGGTACCATAGGCTTTCTCTAAGATATAACGGAAATCTTTTATTTCAGTAATATTTGGTATCACTTTGGCAAGTAGACGTCCAGATATACGGATCCTCTTGATTGCTTTAAGTTGATTAGGGATATATTGTCATTCCCTTAAGAGCGACGTAGTCAACTATTATCCCAATTAAAATCTTTCTGCCACAATTTTTGCATGAATGGCTTAAAGTTTAAACAGAAACATAATGGGAGACAAGGGACCGATTAGATCGAAAATGAAAAAAATAATTTTGACCATACGAAGCATTTTGCAACAAGTTCCTCTTCAGCGATAACATATTTTCTATAGGTGATCTGAGATTCACGTCGCTGGGCTAGTGTCAGATTGCTCATGGTACTTTGTCCCCACCTGTTAAAACACGTTGGGTTTTTTGATAGAATGAATTCTAGCTAATAATTCACTACTATTCGTACACTATTTTCTGAGTGTGAGCTGGTTTTGAAGTTGTATTGAATTTCAAAGACTTTCTCTTGAATCTTGTTTCAGATATACATTTAGCCAAGCAGAAGACTCGTAGCAGAATTGGGCTGCATTTGAATAGTTTTTCACTTGAGGTTGTAGAACTAGGTTGTGTAACTAGGCTCAAATCTGAATTATATGGTAGATAATAATTTTAATCTTGTATATTTACAGATTCAATTCGTTTTATATGACAAAGGGTTTTCATATTCACGCAAAGACTTATGTAATCAAAATTAAGATTCTCATAGCGTTTCAATCTTCTTTCAAGCAACTGTAAAAATTGTGTGACCATTGCCTCGAATTATCAAGTGCCTTATAGCTTTCTCAGTGGTAGTTATACAACATGATTTCCTGAGTCCTGTCTGCTTGTATGCTCTTGGAAATGGAGTGCACATTTGCTTTCTTCAAGTGACTGAACTCTTCATCCAATTTTATTCTTCGAAATGTCAGAAAGCCTTTATTTGAATTTAAACATTAGTAACAGACCAAAGAAACAAATAATTACATTACTGTTAGAGTTCCTTGGTCCACGTTGACTGATTATACCTTCTTTCAAGTAAGTGTAAAAATTGTGTGACCATTGCCTCGAATTATCAAGTGTCTTATACCTTTCTCAGTGGTAGTTATACAACATGATTTCCTGAGTCCTGTCTGCTTGTATGCTCTTGGAAGTGGAGTGCACATTTGCTTTCTTCAAGTGACTGAACTCTTCAGCCAATTTTATTCTTCGAAATGTCAGGAAGCCATTATTTGAATTTAAACATTAGTAACAGACCAAAGAAACAAAGAATTACATTACTGTTAGAGTTCCTTGTTCCACGTTGACTGATTATACCCGCCACATGACTTCACTGATTGACACAGTACGGTATCCGTCCAAGTCACAAAATTGGAAATCTTTCTAGTCGAATTTTCCCACTCATTGTTTAGAATCTGCATGAGGACGTGCTCCATAGAGCATGTCTGCAGTTTGAGGATTGTAATGGTTAGGGTCAGCAAAGTGAATATCTTCTGGAATATTCCAACCTTGTGTTTGGATGTGAAATCCTGGAATATGGGAAGTGGTATTTGGAAGAACTATACTGTTAATGTTGAACCTACGAGTATAATCACTCACATTATAGAAGACTTCTATGGTAACTATTTCATCAATTTGTGAGGCTAAATCATTAACGTTTGTCCTACGTTTCCTCTTCTTTAGTCGGGGATGAAGTTCCTTTGTGATCAATTGCCAAGAATTAAACGAAGTGTATGACAATTTGCATATGGTAGTGATAGAAACTATGGATATTTGCGTCCTTATCTAAAGTTCTGTAAAATATCAGATTTAAATAACAGCACAAGTAAAATACGAACTCGAGCTAAAAATGTAACAACAAAATCAGGTACACAAATTTATTGATATCAACAACAAAATCAGGTACACAAATTTATTGATATCAAGGTCATTCGTTATATAACAAAAATGGACAATTATTAGATATTTAGCATTGTTTGAAAAGGAACTATAAAATATTAAAATAAAGACTACCAGATGCAAATTATCTGACAATATGAGATATAACATTCTGTAAAATTTTCGAATTTAAATGTCTGAAATTTTAAGTTTAGGTGAAACAAAATGCAACTAAATTACGCTCCAGATGAAAAGGATCTGAAGAGTTAGAACAACCACACATAAAATTTAAATCACCTTGTCAAGTTCTGTACTTAATAAAAACTTAAGACTTCATTTACACAACACAATTTCCGAGAGTGTCACGTAGTTTCGACCGAATTCCATATAGACACCAAACATGATCATACTTTCCACACTAAATTTCTTTCAATCCTTCACTCGTACTAAGGCAGCACTTCTGTTGTAGACTGACGCCAAAGTGAGCTGAGTTTCGATTGGATTGGTTATTTCATCATGTGGAAGACCGTACAGAAGGTAGAAGGATTCCTGTCTTGGCATATAAGATCTGTAAATCCTGACATGGTGAAGAGGAAAGAGAAGGAAAAAAGAAAGGGGAAAGTTTGGCAACCAACAAGAATAAAAGTACTCATGGCAGTGCAAAGGTATAACTTTAAGTTTCGAAAATATTTACGAAGAGTAAATGACTGTCTACATTAAAACAATTAAACATTTCCGTAACACAATTTCAGTTTCAAGAATTATTACACAAAATAATGATATAACTATTGTATTTTAGGAGTTGTATTGAAGGAGTGTATGTTAGTGACATTATAGATAAATTATACATGAATAAATGCATTATTTGGTCATTATATATTCCCCCCTCCCGAAAAAACAACGTAAACAAAACTCATCCAAATTAATATGTTGTAACAGTAGGGACAAAATTAAAAAAATCAATATTACTGGAAACATTTGAAATAATAAAACATATTTAATGCTACGAAAGTATGATGTGGCTATATATCAATGAAACGAATCCTTAAAATTCCTAAGACTGTTGATGTCGATATATGTATATATATATATATATTACGTTACAATGAAAAATAGTAGCCTCTTAAACATACATATAATCTTAAATACGGAAAATATATATTTACAAAAAATACAAAGACTCTACCGTAGCAATAAGAAGACAAAACAGAACAAAAACAATGCTACTATATATTCAGCGTGCCAATGTCACTGTGTGTGTTATTTTTTAACATTAAACATTTCAAGAAATTTCTAAATCGCCTGTCTCATCTCATCTCACAAAAAATTGTGTAACTCTTGGTTTGTTTTGATGGCTTGTCTAAGGTCTATGGAATATAATAAATGAAATTAAATTAAATAAAAAATAGCCACTTATCTGTGAGTGATATGCCGTTAATACCAATCCTGTAACATAGTAAACAGTATCCATATAATAAAATATTTGTAATCTTTTAAGTGTGAAGAGAAGTTGCAAGCTGCGTAAAACAAATGTGATCGGGTATTGAAAGAATGGGGTATACTTGTGAGGGGAGAGCAGTGAGTTGTCTGACAATACGTTCATTGGTGATGCACAGTATTAGAATTTAAAATTTTGCGCAATTTTATATTGAGTAGCAGTGCAACATGGTAACATCAGAAGGGTACTGACTGGTATAGAACTAGAACCAAGGGAAGATTTAGAGAGTGATAGCTGATGTACTTAGTATGCTGTACAATAATAGGAAAAGGAAAATTAAAAATAACAAAGGATTTACAAAATATTTTACTTCCAGAGACGTGTCTGAAGAAAACGTCCATCGTTAGTAGTAGCAAATGCACCAAAATTTATTATAGGAAGAGAATACACAACTATAATTTAATCGTCGACTTCAATATTAACTTGCGGATAAGTATTGCAAGATGCCGTTTACCCCTAAATGGTATTTATGCATCAGACGAAGGAGGAAAAATGACAGAAAAGCAACTTATGATGAATTACAAACTCATTTGACCACAATAAACACAAGTGACTATGAGCCATATTCATAGATATTCTTAGCGCGGGCTTCCGGTGGATGATCAACGAACTAACGTTTTTCGTATTCATAAACCTGCGTTAGCGGTATGATATGATATGAATCCTGTACAAGCAATCACTCGATAGCCGGGGCTAGTTTAGCATGCTGTAGCGCGGCCTAGCGAAATGTCTATGCATAGCAGCCTATACTATTATAGGACGAGATTTAACCTAACAGGCTATCATCTCTATTGAAACTTTTTTGGATGAACTGGTGGAAAAGTATGGTGCTGAAAGGTAAAAGGATGCTAAATTTTTCTACATATACTGCATTAAAGATTATAAACTATTTCTTCAGGTTATAAGGTATCCAGAAATGTATTTCTTCTTCCTAACTTAACTTACACATTTTCCCCTTCCGTCTTCACATTATTTAAATAAATCGTTTTAATGGTCTGCCCACAACTATCCTTGACATTACCCCGTACTGCTTGGATTATCGTTCACCTATGCTACTGCATATTCTTCACCTAACATAACGACATTAAATAATATTAATTTTTTTTTTCAAAATTCAGTTCACTGTGCAGTGATGAAGCGTTTCCCACATAACTCAAAAACTGTCCAAAATTCTGTCATTAAATTGTTTATATATTTATGTATATCATATCTAGAATATGATGCAAGATCACTTCTCTACCTTTGATAGATTGTCTGACAAAAATAAATATTTAAAAAAAATGGTCAAATAACAGTATTTTCTTCTAACACAATATTATATATATACATATATATACATATATATATATATATATATATATATTATTAAGGAATATAGTTGAAAGAACATGATATTTTAAACCTGAGTTTCAGCAATAAAATAAAAGAGAGAGAGAGAACATGAAAAAGTTATCAAGTTTATGAGTTATGAGGGAAACGCTTCATCACTGCACAGTGAACTGTCAACATTTTGAATTTTGAAACAAAATATATAATGTTTTTAAATTGTAAAAGTATTTTTTTTCATATAGCAGAAGGATAGTATTTTACAGATACCAATTTTCATTATTGTACAAGGCACAGTAATGGAGGGAAAAAATGTTGAATATTTCCAAAAATTTTATTCCTGTAAGCTGTACCTAACTCCTTAAATCCAGATGTTTGAGATGGGCAGGGCATGTAGTACGTATGGGTAAATCCAGAAATATATATAGAGTGTTGGTGTGAAGATCTGAGAGGAAAAGACCTTTGCGGATTCCGAGTCATAGTTGGGGGATAACGTAAAACCAGATTTGAGGGAGGTGAAACATGAATATAGGGACTGGATTAATCTTATTATAGATATATTAATTTGTCCTACAGAATTGATCTGTAATTTGACAATATTGTAGGAGAAAAATTCGCTCCGGCGTCAGGGATCGAACCCGGGTCCCTGGTTCTAGGTACCAAGCGCTCTGACCACTGAGCTACGCCGAATTCAATCCACAGCAGTGGATGGAACTTTTCTCCTTCGATGTGCGCTCCTAGTATAATGGCAGATGATTTTGGATACACGTCAACATATATATGCCTAACTTGGAGTCAGGCCACAAAGGAAAACTTCTAAGGAGGAAAGTTCGATCCGGTGCTGTGGAGTGAATTCGGCGTAACTCAGTGGTCAGAGCGCTTGGTACGTAGAACCAAGGACCCGCGTTCGATCCCCGACGCCGGAGCGAATTTTGCTCCTAAAATATTAAGTGGATTAATCTTGCTCAGGATAAGGACGGTGGCGGCCTTATGTGAGAGCGACAATGAAGCTTCGGGTTCATTAAAGGCCATTTTTAAGTAAGTAATAAATTTCGATAGAATAGAACCTTCATCTCATAAGAACATTATTTTGCTTTATTTTCCTGATCTTGCAGTAGTACATTTGTACATATAGATTAATTAATGGAAATCTCTTTGTGTATCATATATTTATATATTTTTAATTGGTTATTTAACGACGCTATATCAATTACTGGGTTATTAAGCTCTGATGAAATTGGTGATATCGAGATTGGATTTGGCAAGAGGAGGCCGAGGATTCGTCACAGATCACCTGAAATTCGCCTTACAGTTAGAGAAAACCTGGGAAAAAATCCAACCAAGCAATCAGGCCAAAGTGGAACCGAACTCATGTCCTAGCGCAACTCCGGATCAGCAGGCGAGCGCCTCAGCTGTGCAGATCATATTCTGTCCCCTGCAGCATTACATACAACTAAAACATATTAACATTATTTTGTCTGTTTCCTGTAAAGCATTTATTAAAATTATTTTATAATTTTGGATGATGCCATTTAGACAGCGAATAAAGATAACAATCAATTCTGCAGACCATTACCTAACATCCTTATTTAGTACAATTTATTTGTACTGTATTTGTTTCTAATATAGCCTATTTATTCAATTTCTTAATTTTAATACGGCTTATATCTACTTCAATTAATATTTGGGATAGTCTTTTCCCTCCATTACAGTCAATAACTTGTTCTTTACACATTATCTAAACCCTTCTGCAAGTCTAAATGCACCGGATTATAATAGCTCATTGGATATATACACCGCGTATTAAAAAGGACTTTACAACTTTATATGATTATAGAAATTTATCCACATATCTTACAGAAATGGTTAAGGTGTAATTTTAAAGCAAAACGTATCAGACACCACGAGCGCTACATCAGTTCACTACAAAATAACTGCATTCACTTGTGCGAAACGTGCTCACTGTGTCTTTCGGTTTCACGAAACAGAGTCCGCGACTGATAGTTCTGTGTGACATGACAAATCTCCAGTCTTCCGCGAACTTCTGATGCTGTTGTTGAACAAGTCAGGGAGAGCTTTACTGTAGCCCCAAGAAAATCAACGAGACACGCTCTCGTGAGAGTGGTTTGGCGGGTACTACAAAAACGTAGTAATAAATAATAGAGTTGTTTCAAGATATGCTCGAAATGTTCCTCATTCTGCAGACTGACAAAGATGATCAAGTCTCAAAAAAAGTCCTGTGTTAAGAGTAAATAGTAGGCCTACTTGGAGGATCTTTATGATACTAACGACGAAAATTACGTTACACTGCAGTCACTTATATATTTTCCGTGTTTGTTTCTCTGTTACAAAATAAATAATTGGTGTTATTACCTTCACTGGAGGTAATATCGCCAGCAGTTCTATGTGTCATACTTTTATTTACTTGTATTGTTGTAAAACCTTGTCACAATTATAACTTTTGAAATGTACATTCCATTGGAGAGGCTAGAAATGATTAACACCTAAAAGATCGATAGTATTGCCCGTATTTCTGGTCAGTTGTAATCCATTTTTGAAGTGATGGCGTTAATACCTTCACTTACCCTGTTATGTCTGCCGTAAATATAATGCTCGACTTCTGCCATAAGTTTATGGCGTGCATATTTGCAATGTTTCGTTTGATTTTAAAATTTTGTCTATACTTTTTTCAGTTTTATTTCAAAATTTTGTAGATACTGCTTTTGTTCTTCTTGATTGGTTAACATAGAGTTGGAAGATTGCTCAAATTCTCATTTATTTTTTTATTCTCAAGTTCTAGGATGTGTTTCAAGAAAGTCATAAAAAAACATTGAAATCCACAGTCAGCATCTTTATATTCGTCGAAAGAATGCCTGATAATTTCTTTACTTCAGTAATTTGTTCACTAATCTTAATTCTTTGTGGAATGTGATCCGCTCACGGTTTCTCTGGTGATGCTATCACCGCCACTTTCATCTCTAAAGGCACGTCTTTATCGAAAAATTTAGTACCATTTAGAACATCACTCAACTACCACAAATGCTATGAAAAGTTTTTGAGCGCAGCATCTGCAGCAGATTCATTTGTGGTTTTATGCTTTACAATATTCTGCAGCAATTCAAGATCCATCCTTGCAGCAAGTGCAGCAGATGGCGCTATAAACCGTGATTTTACACACAACTGTACCATAAGTAGGTAGAACTCACGAAGGTAGGATTGATCACGAAATGTTTCATGAAATAAGTATATCTTCAAACAGTGTAACAATTTTACCATCAGCCTACCTCTATGGAAAAGCACTCATATGATATAAGACGCCTCTGGTGAAGGTTTTTCTCCAAGAGGGAGCAGTAAGATTTGCAATACTACTTTGTAGTTATGCCTACAACGATATTTTGCAAACTGACTACGAATGAAAAAAATGAAGTCTCTTTTAATTGCTTCTAATAGGCTAGAAATAGCTCAATAATCTATACCCGACACGTATACAACTTTATCACGCTTATTCTAAGAATTAACAAATCTCTGAAACAACTGGATATTTAATCCACTTGTAGCTCTTATCACTGTATCGAAAATATGTGTAACAATCAATTAAAATATAATATGTCAACAAGCCAAATTCACAAGGTTTATTATTAATTTCTGTTGCAGCAAAGTATAGGTTCCACATTTCAAACTTGTTTTGCTTGCTTTGGTATCAAATGACATGAACTGAACTGTTTCAGCTAAATTTAAATTATGTATTATTTGGAATACCACATTTGCTTGTGATATTTCAGTCTGTTTTGGAAGCTTCGTTGTACCAAGTAGTTGCATAACTACACTCCCCTAAAGAGATTCTTCTATAAGCGTGTCCACTGAGAAGGCAAGTCTTTAATTTTATCACGTTATATATCCTTTTTTTGATTGGAGTTTGTACATTCTCCCAGAAAGTCTGAGATAATTAGTTTTGTACAAAAATTAACAAAATAAAGTGTTGGCACCAATGAAAATAAAACGTTTATTTTTCACCACAAATTTGAGTGGCACACTAATATACACAGTGGCCCACATAAAGTGTTACAATCTGACATCTTTTAAATAGATCAATATAAGTAAATTCTGACTGTTCCGGGGGAGTAACTTCAGAATTTTAAATGGAACGATGATATAACTTTTAGATATTTTCATTGTCCTAAACAAAATAAGCAACTCTTGTATAAAACATTTTTTTCTATACTGAAATTCTGAAATGATATTGGGTATTTCAAACGAGACATATCCGATTCAAATAAATAATAATAAACCATGTTATAACTTTACATAATAATTTTATTAAATTCTCAAAATAACCTTAATTCACATCTAAACATATAGTAAACCTTTTCTAAAATTTTAGTTTCCATTTAATTGAATAATATTTCAAAGCCACCTCTACTCTCAAAATATATGGCTGGCCATGTTGATTGATTAGTGTGGCTCTTCTAGATTCAGAAATATGATAATTTATGATGTAGAAGTAAATATGATGATATTGTTAGGTGAAAGCAGAAGAAACTACAAAATAGCAGCAATAGTGTTCAATGAAAGATACGGGATGCAAATGTCTCATACGAAATTCAAACGACTGGAAATACGGCAGCATAACAATGGAAGTGCAAAGAACAATAATCACTTAAAGGTGAAATCAAAAGTGAACGACGAAAATGCTACCAATATTCTTGTCAGTGTAGAAGTAAATCCACAGATGAGTCAACGTGAATTGGCCAAAGACAGTGGGATTAGCCGCACTTCAGTGCAGTTGATACTGAAGCATCACCATTACCATCTTTATCATGTGTTTACGCATCAAGATCTCACACAAAGAAATTTTCAGCTCCGAGTTTTTTGTGAGTGGCTACGTAATGCTGTTGCAGAGAAAGAATGAAGAATATAGTTTATTTAACGACGCTCGCAACTGCCGAGTTTATATCAGCGTCGCTGGTGTGCCGAAATTATGTCCCGCAGGAATTATTTTACATGCCAGTAAATCTACTGACTTGGGTCTGTCGAATTTAAGCACACTTAAATGCCATCAACCTATGCCGGGTGAAACCCGCAACCTTGAGCACAGATGGCCAGTGCTATACCGACTGCGGTTCTCAGGCTGACTATATTGCAGAGAATGGTTCATTCTTGGCAAACATATTATATTCAGATGAAGCTACATTTTCAAATACTAAACTTGTTAATAGGAATAATATTGGGCACCTGAAAACTCCCAGTGGATGAAAATTAAGCCTTTTCAGCATCGTTGGTCACTGAATGTTTGTTGTGGAATCCTCGCTAACTTTGTCATCGGTCCTTATTTCCTTGAAGAAACAGTTACTGTTGACTTATGTTGACATTTTCTCAACCATGAATTACCTCCCCTTTTGAAAACTTTCACGGACAGATTTTCCAAACCAATTTTTCCAATATAATAGTCCCAGTTATGCATTATCCCAATGACAATTTCATCTGAAATATTTGTATCAAGGACAATTTTTCCAACCTAATATTCCCACTGTTAAATTATCCATTTGTTCCAAGTACATTCTAATAGTGAGTATCCATGGTAACGCTATTTAGGTATAGTGTAATACAAAATTCAAGTCCATTTTTTCCAAGTACATATTGTACTGAGTATCCATGACAATGTATTTAAGTGTAGTATAATACAAAACTCAATTCCATTTTTTCGAAGTACATATTGAGGTGAGTATCCGTGATAATGTATTTAAGCGTAGTATAACACAAAATTCAATTCCATTTTTTCCAAGTACATATTGTAGTGAGTATCCGTGATAATGTATTTAAGTGTAGTATAATACAAAATTCAATTCCATTTTTTCCAAGTACATATTGTAGTGAGTATCCATGGTAATGTTATTTAGGTGTAGCATAGGCCTAATATAAAAATCAAGTCCATTTTTTTCAAGTACATATGAGCCGTTCAGAGCAGAAGTGGTGTAAGTCAGAATTGGGTAATAAGGTTTAAATTAAAAATTCTGTAAATACAGCACAAAGTAGCAATTAATTTGTCCTTCGTGCTATCCACTAACTACTAATAGTTTAATTAAATTGAATATTAATTGTTACTTTGCGCTGTAATTTACATAATTTTTACATTAACCTTAATTACCCATTTTTGACTTACACCACTTCTGCTCTGAACGGCTCATATTATAGTGAGTATCTATGGTAATATTATTTAGGTGTAGTGTAATACAAAATTCAATTCCATTCTTCCAAGTATATATGGTAGTGAGTATCCATGGTAATGCTATTTAGGAATAGTGTAATACAAAATTCAAGTCCATTTTTTCCAAGTACATATTGTAGTGAGAATCCATGGTAATTCTATTTAGGCGTATGATAGGTCTAATATAAAGTTCAAGTCCATTCTTTCCAAGTACATATTATAGTGAGTATCCATGGTAATGCTATTTAGGTGTAGTGTAATACAAAATTCAATTCCATTTTTTCCAAGTACCTATTGTAGTGAGTATCCATGTTCATGCTATTTAGGTGTAGTGCAGTGGTCGTCAGAAC
Source organism: Periplaneta americana (assembly GCF_040183065.1). NCBI lineage: Eukaryota > Metazoa > Arthropoda > Insecta > Blattodea > Blattidae > Periplaneta > Periplaneta americana. Next base: position 96,840,613 of record NC_091123.1, read on the forward strand.
TCGCTGAAATGTGCAACGGGTACGCGGTGCCGTCCAGTGTGCACGGTCGTGCAACAGGGAGAGATAGAGAGCATTCCCGCTAGCAAGTACGAGTGCAGTATAGTTTTAAGCGGGTAAGAGAGGCTAGCCCCAGCGTGCTCTGTGCTGACGACCCCTGGTGTAGTGTAATACAAAATTCATGTTCATTTTGCCAAGTACATATTATAGTGAGTATCAATGGTAATGCTATTTAGGTGTAGTGTAATACAAAATTCATGTCTATTTTTTCCAAGTACATATTGTAGTGAGTATCCATGGTAATTCTATTTTGGTGTAGCGTAGGCCTAATATAAAATTGAAGTCCATGTTTTCCAAGAATACATATTATAGTGAGTATCCAGTATAATTGTGACAAAGATTATAATTTATCTTTCAGGTGTAAAGAAATTACTACTTAATGGATACATATACTATAAAAGAGAAACAAAAAATGACAGAGATTACTGCTATTACTCTCGAAGACAGGAATGGAGAGTTACCGCAATTACATAAGGGGTTGGAGAACAAATTACCAATCTTAAAGAAAGTGTTCATTCTCATTCTCCAAACCAAGAAAAGTTCAACGCAGAATTGGTGGCGCAACTAATGAAAAGAATTGCAACTGAATACCCAAAAATACCTCCTAAAAAATTCTTCGTACAGAACTACCAAGAGTTGAATCGGGAATTTTAAGCCACCTCCTAGATCGAGAAAATCTCAAGAAATCTTTATGCCGTGTTAGGAGAAGCGAACTGCCTACAGGATCAATTATTTTGGAAGATTTATGAGAAATCGCAAACTGTTATAAGATGACACTAGTTGGTGACAACTTTTTCAGTGCAAAGAATGTAACAGAACTCTGCATTACGTAAGATCCACTGGCCACAACTGCTGTTTGTAACTAATCATCTTTCACTTCTAATTAAACAATTTCGGAAAATTATATGTTTAAATTTTTCGAGAATGCAAATGCAAATGCAAATTACTTTTAAGAATTGGGAACTTAAGTCTTGGGAAATTTCAATTTGTGGAAAATATCTTCGGGAGAAAGACATTAGGAAAAATTTTCACTGAGAATTACAGAGTGGAAAAAATGTATGGGATTCATTGGATATCATTCCCTTGAGTTCGAAAAGAGTAATGTCGCATCAGCACGATGGCGCATCACCACATTTTCCAATACGTACACGTGAACTATTAAATGAGAAATTTGGTGAGAGGTGGATTGGACGTGCTCAACCTGTTACATGGCCACCTCGCTCAACGGATATAATACCATTAGACTAATTTTTGGGGGCACATCTACAACAAAAGAGGATATGAAACGTCGAATAAGTTAAACTTGTCGCAATATTAGCCCTGCATGTTATTAAAAGTTATAGAAAACATTTCACAAAGTGCTTAAATGTTAATGGATGTCATTTTGAGCACTTAATTACATAATGTAAAGTAAATATATTGGTCTTTATTCATTTCCTTATTCACGTTGTAATCTTTTCTGCTACTGTATACTTCAATGAAAACAATATGTAACTGATCAATTTTTTTATTTTTCAAAATCATTTTTCAATAAACGCTGCTTAGTTTACTGAGGGGATCAAAAATAGTTTTAATACATTCCATGGTTTCGTTTAAAAATCTGAAGATGCACCCCGGCGCCCCCTAAAGAGGCCACGAGGAAATATTGCCCAGATCATAATTTTGAAGACCCCTTCCACCAATAAAATTTAGAGGACAAAACATTTAGTTCTATATATTTATTTGAGATATTAACTTGTAACACTTTATGTGGACCACCCTCTATTTATATTTACAGGCTGAAACATAAGTAATGTCATTAATTTCAAGGGGTTATTCTTTGAAATGTTTCAAACAAAAACGTTTAATACAATTTTTCTTGATTTACTTCCTTTTCGTGAAGAAAATTATTTTATATGAAAGTAGAATACAAATGACGGCCATACCACCCACAAAGTGGTGCGAGGCGCGTGCGAGGGTGACGTCACAGGTGGGCGTGGCAAGTGACGTCATAGTGGGCGTGTGGGTTAAAGTATGACGTCACGGAGGGGGTGGGGGCTTAAATTATGACGTAGGAAAGGGGCGTAACTTAAATTACGTCATAAATGGCAATCTAAGAGTTCAAGGTTAAAGTGTGACGTCATGCACACGTGCAGATATGTAATTGAAGTTGTGGCATGACATGTTTATACAAGTTCATACATGTTTATCTCCTCAATGTGGGGGGCTTAAAATATGACGTAGGAAAGGGGCGTAACTTAAATTACGTCATAAGAGTTCAAGGATAAAGTGTGACGTTATGCACAGGTGCAGGTATGTAATTGAAGTTGTGGCATGACAAGTTCATACATGTTTATCTCCTCAATGTAATGCCTGCTATGTGTGCAAATATTATGCTATTCATATCCGGCCAGTTAATTGTAAGGGGGGGGTGAAAGACACAAGTTCATACATGTTTGAAAATCCCATCTGCTATGTATGCAAATATTATGCAAGTTCACATCCGGCGAGTGTCCAAGAATTAATCTATCACACTTAAACACATACATTCTTTTTCTTAAGATTCTAATGTAATGGTAATTTAATTGATGGGGAATGGGTTGGGTGTTGGAATGTGGGATATAAATGGTTGTACTTTCCGATAAAAAATTAATCTAGAACACTTGTAAATTAAACAGGATATGGCTGAATTTGGAAATGGGGGAGGGGGGTAAAAATTTGAAATACGAACATTCATAGTGACGTAACTTAAAGTGTGGCGTCATAAATTTTTAATTGAAGGGGAGACTGTACTGAGCCGGTACTCCTATCTCTGCTATGTTAAATTGGTGATGTTCAAGTGCACATTACTAAAGAAATATTGGAGATAGACTTCTGAATTTTTTATATGTTATTATCTATGATTCTGTGAGCAAAAGCAAGCAAAAATTAATACTCATTTAATTTATTTTGAATTAATCTTATTTTTTTTAATCTTTAAATTTTATATGAAATTTTCAACAGAAAATTTTTCGCCAAGAAAAAATTTTGAAACTATACACAAAAATTTTTGCTTGCGATTGAAGAGCTCTGTCTAGGGAAGGAGCATACAAAATTTCAGCTTTCTAACTTTAGTAGTTTCTTAGTAAAGTGGACTTACACATTGAAAAAATTAAAAATGAGAAAATTGCATTTAAAATTTACATATACCTTTCAAAATTTTCCAGCTCCATAATCTGGATTGTTGGCCTCCTCATCTTCTCTTCTTCTTTTGAGGTTTCTCTTCTTCTGTCTTGCTGCCTTGGACATCAATTCAACTGCCTGATCTGCCTTTGCCACTCGAATATCATCCAACTCTCTGAGAAATGTCAATGTATTATAACCCGGTGCTATACGTAAATTTAGTAACACTTTAACTCGTCCTATGTTGCCTACATTAAAACTGATTACTGCGTCATAGACTCCTGCTTTCAAAGTTTTCAAGCCCACAAATGTAGTTTTTGGAACCCTCAACCACACCAAATTGTTGAAGGATTCATTTGGATTTTTTGTCAATCCGTGTACACACTTCTTCAGGAGGTCTGGATGAGCAAGGTCTCTGTATATTGGCTTCAATTTTGTCATCACTTCTACTGGTAATCCATGATGTTTTTATGTTGATAGATCCACATTGTATTTACACCAAGAGTCTGGTCCCTTAGGGCACAGCTGGTGGTGAGGTTGCTCGTCGGTTGACAACTTGTGGAAATATGTTGCCCACACAGCCCGCTTCATTTTATTTATATCATCTGTATTATTTCTGATAGCATTGCCATAATACAGCTGCAATAAATCAATTGCGTCTTTTGTCAATCTATTTCTACCCCCAATGATCTTACCATCAGCTAGTTTTTGCCCTGTCATATCTTTCACTAATTTTCTCAGTCGATTGCCCATCCTCTTCTGTACATGTCCTAAACATTCCCATTTTTCAATTTTAAAATGTTCACCATATGGTTTCTCATTCACAACTTGTTGGAAACCTCTACTGTCTCCATCTCCGAGGTAAGTGGAATACCTCACACCCCTTTCTTCTATAGATGTCTTGAAAATCTGCAACGCTCCTTCAACTTCCATCGTTCCACTTGCTCCATCAAAGTTTTTAACACAGTTGGTAGTGTGATCAACTTTGTTCTTTGTCACTACACAGCCATGACAATATTTAGTTAGGCATACCACATCTACAACCTTACCATTGTCTATGCTAGTTGCTGTGACCACACCGTTCAGTGAAGTGTGGCCACGCTTTTGCCAGCTCCCATCTATAGCAATAGCAATATCTGTTGAACCAGCATTTTCTTGAACTGCTTCCTTTGCTGCCTCAACCATGCACTCTGTTGCCACTTCTCCAAGAGACCTTTCTATAACTTCAGTTACTTTCTGGAATCTTGTAGGTAGTTTGGGAAGATTCAATACAGAGCACAAAACTTTACTAGCAGCACTTCCCTTTCCTATGCAACGCATACTATATACAAATCTCAAATTCACCTCATACCCATTGTTTGTATATTTAGAGGAAGGAAACTTATGTTCTTCTCCACAGTTTTTGCACACTAGCACTAATCTACAAGCTAAACCCCTACGAGAATTACTATTTTCTAAAACTGAAATACAGTTTGTGCTGCTACAATATTTACACTGTACAAAACCAGATATAGCTTCAGACAGAAGTTCAATATCAACAAGAAGGTAACCAGTTTTTTGTTTGCCTGCCACGAAACTATTGTCAGACTCATCTTTACACAGATCATCATACAGTTTCTTCGATGAAGCAAGTTTTATATTAGAAGCACTAGCTGGTGTTGTTTCACAATACTTAGGCCTACTTTCTACAAGTGGTGTTGCACTTTCACTACTATTTACATTTTCTACACTAGTATTTACAGTTTTTACACTAATATTTACACTGTTCACGGACTCACTCACTTTGTTTTTACACTTATTTATAGTATTTACACTACCATCTTTATTTCTCCATTGGTTTCCAAAAAAATTTTCTCTTCCCAAATTTTTCAGACGACCCTTGTTGCATTCAAACAAATAACCATGTGTTATTTTGATCTGAAGTTAGGCACGAAGTCAGCAGAGTCGCCAATAGCACAAATATTCAATTCCCTACACGACTGGAGTACATTCATGAATTCTTTCCCCATAGTTCCAAAGATATATCGCATTATATCAGTGACAGCAGAGAAGAAACGAAAGTGGTAGTGGCTCGACCTATGCACAGTTGTCAAAAATCCTAAAAAAAGGACACTTACAGCCAAAAATTAGGTTCTATTTTTACATATTTATATTCTTAACATATTAAAGTATTTAATAGAGCTAAAATCTCATTTTCGAAATTCACCAAAATTCAGTACAGTCTCCCCTGAAGTTGGAAATGTAATAATTTGAAATGCACATGTTGATACAAGTTTGTATAGTTCAAATACACAAGTTCATACATGTTTGAAATTTCATGTACACAATTATGATGTGATTACACGTGCAAATATTATGCAAGCTCACATCCGGTGATGCAATTGCTGAGTAATAATAAAAGCATGTCTTTGAAGCACCTGCAACGTGTTATATTGCACAAATATTGCATGATGCAAACATCCGGCGATTGTTCTCGCATCGTCTTATGCTGCACAAATATTGTATAAGCGCTTTCTGCTATGTATGCAAATATTATGCAAGGTTGCTAATTTTACATCCGGCGATGAAATTGCTGAGTAATGATAAAAAAAAATATTACACTCTATTCGTACGTGATATTTGAATAAAAAACAATCGCAGAACTTGACATTATTATTATTATTATTATTATTATTATTATTACTATTACTATTACTATTATTATTATTACTATTATTATTATTATTATTATTATAGTGTATACAAACTTGTATGAACATGTGCATTTCAAATTATTACATTTCAAACCTCAATTATAAATTTGTGACGCCACACTTTAAATTACGTCACTATGAGTGTTCGTATTTCAAATTTTAACCCCCCTCCCCCATTTCTAACTTCAGTTACAAATTTATAACTTCACATTTTAAGTTACGTCACTTCAGCCACATCCTGTTTAATTTACAAGTGTGCTAGATTAATTTTTTATCGGAAAGTACAACCATTTATATCCCACATTAGAATCTTAAGAAAAAGAATGTATGTGTTTAAATGTGATAGAATTATTCTTGGACACTCGCCGGATGTGAACTTGCATAATATTTGCATACATAGCAGTGCGAGTGAATCAGCATAATATTTGCACACATAGCAGATGGGATTTTCAAACATGTATGAACTTGTGTCTTTCACCCCCCCCCCCTTACAATTAACTCGCCGGATATGAATCAGCATAATATTTGCACACATAGCAGACATTACATTGAGGAGATAAACATGTATGAACTTGTCATGCCACAACTTCAATTACATACCTGCACGTGTGCATGACGTCACACTTTAACCTTGAACTCTGATGACGTAATTTAAGTTACGCCCCTTTCCTACGTCATACTTTAAACCCGCCCACATTGAGGAGATAAACATGTATGAAGTTTTATGAACATGTCATGCCACAACTTCAATTACATATCTGCACGTGTGCATGACGTCACGCTTTAACCTTGAACTCTTAGATTGCCATTTATGACGTAATTTAAGTTACGCCCCTTTCCTACGTCATAATTTAAGCCCCCACCCCCTCCGTGACGTCATACTTAGCCACGCCCATGACGTCACTTGCCACGCCCACCTGTGACGTAACCTTCGTACCCGCCTCGCACCACTTTGTGGGTGGTATGGCCGTCATTTGTATTCTACTTATGAAACATTTCATAGCGTGTTTGTGAGGATATAATTGAATTAATTCTCGATATGCCCAGTCAGTTAATGAGAGCAGTGTATTTTGATAAGTGATTGCAAAAATTTCTAGTTTTGTCCCTTAGATGTGTAGAAATTTGATCCAACAAATGATGTCACTTTTCATTCTGCAAAGAAATTTTAAAACTTCATACTCTGACAATTCTGTAACGGTTATTGCCAGCAGCTTGCATAATGCGAGGGATGGATGTAACAACGAGAAATGTAAACCTAAAGCATACTATTGCTTTTAAGGGAAATTTGATTTCTTGTATGTAAATTTACCGGTTACTACTTTGAAAATTAAAGTGAAAAGTAAGTATTTGTAATTGGCTGAGTAAAATGCCTGTACAGTGCTATTATTACCATACGTCCCAGAAAAGAGCCGCCGGCCGATCTGCCGCACCCTGCGTGGTTTCCGCCGAGCGCATAACCATTTCTCCGGCGCTTCTCCAATATATTATAACACTACTAACAATAAATGTTCAATAATTTGGACTTACCATGCTCACAGTCGTTGCTGAAAATGGCCCCCGTTTGCCGCCACACACAACTGACATCATCTGATAAACGAATGAACAACACTCTGAAGTTCCACATCATTGATAGCTTTGATTTCTTCTCGTATATAGCCTTTTAGTTCATTTATAGAATGAGGATTTTTCCTATAAACCCTACCTTTTAGTGTTCTCCATAAATAAAAGTCACAAGGTGTTATATCTGGTCTTCGTGGAGGCCTCAAATTATTACTTATTAGTCTCGTACCGAAAATATGCCTCAATTCCCTAATTGACATGGCAACTGTATGAGCAGTGGCAGAATCTTGTTGGAAATAAACTGACAATCGTTCCGCAAAAGAACACGTTTTCTGATTGATTTTAGATTTTTCACTGAGCGTCTCTCTTTAAATATTTCAGCCTAATTGTTTTGGCAGAAGGCACAGGTCTGTTCGGAAACTTCACTCGAAATTTTCGTCTTGTTTTCGCACACGACCTTCTGCCTTTTCATGTACGTATTGTACATATACACACTTTGATACAGTAAGAATTTGTTGCTAGGCGTTACCTAAATACACAATTATCACTAAACTTTATACGCTAACGTTCTACATTTGAACAATCGAGAGTTTCATTACACGACATCTGAGCACACTGAATGTCATGTGGCTACTGGAGTACGATTGCGCGGGACAAACGGTTAGCGCGCGGCGGGAAGCACACAGGGCCGGAACGTATGATAATAATAGCTCTGTAGTATGACAAATGGAGATTTTTGAACCACTAATTATATTTTTGTATAACGTAAAATATGCTTTTCTTGTTGTCTGTGTTCACTGAATATTTAATTAAAATTAAATCGAAGACTTTAGATATAATAGGGTAAACTAGGGTCTATTGGACAGTCGGGCATGTTGGACACTCTGTACTTTAACGTGTTACCTCGCCACTTGTGGGCACCACATTCTGCTAGAAGTCAATGACGGAAGTAGCCACGAGTGGTTGTAGAGTTTATTTTAAAATGTCCAAGATTTTATTTAACTTGAAATGAGCAATGTATATTAAACACAAAACATTGAACGGTAACCTTAACATCTGTTTGTTTTCTTACAATTTAAAAAATAATATACGTGGCAATGACCTTCAACTTCCCTGTTCATAACAAGCCATGTGAAGATTGTTCAGAGAAACACAGTCTTATGTGCACTCCCTGCAGATTATACAGCGTTGCACGATATCGTGATTCATGTACAGCGTTGCACGATATCGTGATTCATGTACATTTTTCTGGAAAATTACATCAAAATAGTATTCGACTTTTGTTGCACTTTACTAAAGAAATCATCCACCAGAATTAATAATATTAGGGTGGAAGTGAAATAATCCTGCAGATTTTCATAGCGAATAGCTCATATTTTTTGTAACAAAAAAGTGTAGTACCATATTGTTGGGAAGTTCATAGTTTTCTCAGAATAAAGTTATTTTTCAATTTTTACACCCTCTTATTCGGTAGCTATTGCGAGTAGGATCGCGATTTTTGTCCAGAAAATTGAATAAAGAATTATTTATCCCTGTGGCGTATTTCAATAGCCTGGAAAGTCTCCGTATAAACTTAATTTAAGATGCACTGATTTGAAGGCATTACAGACAGACCGAAGTTGGTTGAATTCTTGAATCTGTATTACGAGAAAAAAAGAGTGTATTAGTGCCGATGTTGTGAGCCTGCTGAAATTTCCAACTTAATTATCTAATTATAGGTTTTATTCATTTTAGTGTGTCTTATTTCATTTCCACATTTACATATATATATATATATATATATATATATATATATATATACACCAGCCAAGATCATTGTTATACTGTTAAATACTAATAAATTGTTTCAGAGATCTGAAAATGCAAGACAAGACTTGTATGACATAAACAAATTATTTTCTATGAGCACCAAAAATAAATCTCCCAGCTAATGGTCAAAGACAAGTTAAATCTCAGAGTTGCAAAAAAAAGAAACAGTTTAAATCCACTTATTATACTATTACTTTGGATTCTCATTAAACATCTGCGAACTCCCCTTTCATTTACTGCGTCGACATTTATAAAATTGCCCTGAATGCAAAAATGTTGGTTGAATGATGTTCATGACTAGAATGGGAAACGGGGGAGTTCCAAGAAAAACCCCAACTGTGAACTTGTGGGCCAAAAGTATCAAATGGATTTTTCAATGGAAAATCCTTGGCCTGACGGGGACTGGAACCTTGCCCGTCTGCGTGGCAGGCTTAAAGTCTGACCACTCAGGACCGTAGTACATTGATCTAAGAAATCGTTTGTATTTCCGTTTCCTTTTACTTGTTTAATTTTTAGTTTCCTCATTCAAAATGTTTCGACGGGCCAGTTCAAAAGGGAAACAACTAAAAATTTATATTTGAGGAAACTGCATTTTAAAGTTCCATGTTCCTGTCAAAAATCCAATGATCGTTTAAATTATTGGAAATTCTGTTAATGAGTTCTATATACTGTACTGTAAATTCCAATTAGACTGATCTTAAATGGATTTTTAACAGCAACATAAAACTTTAAAATGCATTTATCTCAAAACTTTAAATTTTGAATTGTTTCCCTTTTGAACTAGCACGTCGATATGGACCATTCTTCCGGGTATATTTAGACTAGAGATGAACAAAACTAACTGCCGCTCCCGCTCGCTGAGTTCGTTGCATTTGTGTTTCGAGTCTCGACTCGTCATTCTCGAAATTGCATTTGGTCGGCTTGAAAGATTTCGTAACTTTGAATAACATACATCATTGAAATAAATAACACTTTAAATGTTTAAATGAGACAAAAAGAGAAAACATAACAGTATCTCAGTTATCAAAATGTTCTAGTTCTATTATATTATATTACCTATGATTACATAAATAAAAAAATCTAAAAAATTCTATTTCTAAGAAACATAAAACATAACATTAATATATTTTTACTTGAGATTGCATACTTGATCTTAAATATATGAAAAGAAAATTCCTAGCCTTTTAATAAAGGTCTAGTAATTAAATAAAGACTGGGGAACGGATTATTATACACTGAAACGTAGATATGTTTCAAATAGGCTACTTCATTGTTTATACATATATAACAGTTTCCAGAGTAGATAAAATTCAGTCAGGTATAAACAACTGTGGCGATTCAAGGCTGCTTGACTTCGGGATGTCGGGACCTATAACGTCTTTGGTCGGGACTCATCAATATCGAGTCTCGAAACACTCACAACCAGTCTTTACGTCAAGGACGCGACGTAATACAACATTGTCGTGCGGGTTTTCGGCTTTGCGGGCGCTGATAGTCTCGCTTTCTCGATCGTTGTTGATCTCTAATTTAGATCTTACACCAAATGGCTCAATTGCTATTTTTAATATGATATTCCTTAAATCGTCTCAATCAATATTTACATTTTATCTTATCAGATTGATCCATATATTCGTCTAGATTTATAGATATTCGCAGTATAATTTTCCTATAATTTACTCCTGTACTGCTTTCCGACATTGCATTAACGTAATGTGCTAACGAGCAGCGGGTATTCTGCACTGGAGGAATTGTACACATTAATGGACACTATAACAAGACTCAATCACAGCGTCGCTCCACCTACGTCCGTATTGTTTAAAATGGGAAATGTTTTCACAATGTGCCGTGGACATGTGCAGGTCATGTAGTAGAGGTGTTAAAATAAATCGCATGCAGAATATATGCTGACGGGTTCGCCACGTCAGCGTCAGCGCGAGCGGCTGTCTGACTGATTGCTGGCTGTTCAAACAACAGACCGAACCATTTAAGAATAAAATGTCGTTTCCCGCCTTTAGACATATTGCGCTTTTAAAAGCGTAAACTGTATTGAACTGCTGCTGCCGTAAATGACGAAACCTTTTTATTTCTATTTTGAAAGTGTTTGCTCGCTGCACGTACGCTTTATTTATATGCTATAGCATGAATCACTTCACACATTATCAAAGTACGAAAGCACAAAACTTAAAAAAAGACAAAAATATGTATAATATTTGGAAGGAGGAAGTGATCTTTAAGGATAGATCTGAGTCATTGTTTTGTTAAATTATCCATTATAATGGTTGCGTGGAATTTCGTATAATACAAACAAGTGACACAACTATGTAATTGTGCGTATATAGTCTACATACACATACATGATCAGCTTATTAAATGCATTTAAATGGAATATAAATTACCAGGCCTGTTAAGTAACTTCATTTGGAATACAAATTACTAACAAAGCAAAATAATTTTATTCTTTACACTCGTATATGTTATTTGTTTTAACGTGCTGCAATAAATGTCATAAAGTAACACAGTTTTCCTCTTTACATACTTTATTTCTTTGTTTATTTATTTAACATTTTTTAACCATAATCAGTAAAATCTTATCCTTCTAACATATCTGGACTTCATTTTCCTAGTAGTGTATATCCATTTCATGGATGTTTCCATGGAAATGCTCTCTATGATCATCTCTGATCTACAGAAAAATTAATATGTGAATTCAAAAACTGTACTTTGAGAGACATTCATTCATTCATTCATTCATTTACTCATTCATTCATTCATTCACTCATTCATTCAGTCGACCTGGTTGGCGAGTTGGTATAGCGCTGGCCTTCTATGCCCAAGGTTGCGGGTTCGATCCCGGGCCAGGTCGATGGCATTTAAGTGTGCTTAAATGCGACAGGCTCATGTAAGTAGATTTACTGGCACGTAAAAGAACTCCTGCGGGACAAAATTCCGGCACATCCGGCGACGCTGATATAACCTCTGCAGTTGCGAGCGTCGTTAAATAAAACATAACATTTAACATTTCATTCATTCATTCATCCATCCATTCATCCATTCATCCATCCACTTCTTTAACTGTAGTAAATACGCTGCTATAATAATAGGGATTAAATTAATGATAGTGGGATGGTATTTGTTTTAACGTGCTGCAATAAATGTCATAGTTTAATCATTCCAAGTAAATTCGCACCAACATCCAAATGCGAATTCCGCTCGCGAAGCCCTGGTCTGTGCTGGTGGTACAATCGTTTCACTTAACGTCACTGATATTTTAACCCAGACATTTTTTACTTTTTCTTCTAATGGTGTGTTTTGTTCTAACAATTACCGAGTAGAAATCTATGGCCAACCTGTTGCTTAATATAATATGCTTTATTTCTTTCCATGCATCTGATTAGTAAAATAATCATAACATGACCTGTAGCTTTATTTTTTGGATGTGGCAACCATTTTCTACTGTCATCATATTCTCCCTTCAAATTATATATTTTAATTTTGTTCACGGAGCATTTTAAAGAATATGTGTGCAATGCAAACTATGAGTCATATATTAATAACATTTCTCTCTCTTAACCATTATAATGACGACTACGTGTTTAAATTAGTAGACTGTTAGCGTAATGTTACATAACACTATGATGTAATTACAATGTTTCTGGCAACATTTTATCACTTAAGGGTATTAAAATAGACGACAGTGGTACAATGTGAGAATGTTGTTTTCTCCTTCATAGCGGTGTGCTTGCAGCATTGGATACGGGAACGTTCATACACCACAGAATAAAGCACAAGCTATTTGATGTTCTTTTTCCATCTTTACTGATTAAATTACAAAGGTCAACATAATTAAATCCTTTCCCCGTTAAAACAGAAAATATGGTAGACTCGTGTAATTTTTTAAGCTGATTTCAAATTTATTTATACATTTTTCCATCACAAAATGTTTCAGTAATCGTGACTCATAAATGATTAGAGTGTTTCTATTACCGTACTTTATAAAATATTTTATGATTAAAAGTTTTTCCTGTTCAAATATAAATTATGATTTCTTCCTAATATAGATTTTTCGCCCAACGTGTTGTGTTAATTGCGAATTTTTTAAAGTGTAATTAATATATTTAGACCTACATTATACAAATGCAATCTGTCTTACTTGAACCTTTTACCTACTAGAAAGGAAAGACTGCTTCATTCTTGTAGATCTTATAGTCTTTATAATATTGATTTAAATTTAAGTTTTCTTCGTCGCCCAGTTTTCTGAGTTATATGAGTTCCAAAATTAGAATTAAATTGGTTGTAGTATACAAGAAAAACTGTGCTGATATTACATTTATGAAACTCAAATATATGTAAAATAGACTTCGGTTGCACATTTCTTTTCGATTATCAACAGTAAGACTTAGTCTACTATAATAACAAAGGCCTATTTGGTGTCCATTTTCGTAGTAGTGTACATCTATTTCAACGTTGTCTTAATGGAAATGTTCTCCAAGATCGTCTCTCATAACGCCCAGACTTCTAGAGATAAAATCATATATGAGTCCAAAAAGTATTCCTTTGAGAGACATTGATAATTCATTCGTGGTTTTCTGTCCAAGGGCAGGTCTCTCATAGCGAATTTTCTTAGCCAATTTATTTTTCTCTTCCTGATCTGTTTCAGCATTATTCTTTCGAACATAACTTCATTTTTAATTTGTCTCTCCATTTCTAACGTTAAATTCTTCCCCATATCAACATTTCAAATGTTTCCAGTCGTTTCTCTTCATTTCGTCGTAATGTCAATATTTCAGCCACATACAACGCCACACTCCATACAAAACACTCCACTAGACTCCTCCTAGTTATTTTACGAAAGATAAACAGAAAATGTTCCCCTTACTTCCTTGACCTTTGCTCACCTCCTTTTGATTTCCTGGCAGCAACTTATGTTACAACTTATAGTACACCCCAGTATTTGAAGCTTTAAACTTTTTCTACTGCCTCCATTTGAATTTGCAAGTATATACCTTCTTTTTTTCTGATAACCATAGACTTCGTATTGTTTGCTTTTATATTCACTCTATATTAATGTCGAGTCGTACATGGGAAAAAGAAGAAATTTATTGCATAAATTATATTTTAATCGTGAGAATTATGAAGTTTCTAATCTTAAAATATCACAAAATTCTTTCTCTCAGCGCCTGTCCTAGTCGAGGCGGATTCGTTATTCATATTCTATAGAGAGGAAATTATTGGAAACCATTCACAGTAATGAGGACTTTTATGCCCAGGCCATCGATGATTTCGCTGCGAAAGAGGGGAGAATTGCTTTGATCTTCAAATATATTTAGGTGAGTTGGCTGCTATCAGTTTTGTACTATACATGTAAAATTTTGTATTAGTGCTTCCCTCACATAAAAGTGCACCGCACGCTACTGCCTACACTGCTCACAGCTGTTATTTAGCTCCAATAGCATATCCCTTACTATCATCTCTTTTGATAACAAAGCTATATCATCAGAAAATCTTATGCACTCTATTATTCTTCCTCTATGACCCCGTTTACGTACTTAAAACAGTTCTTCACTAAATCCTCCAATTAGATGTCGAACACATACGTGATAAAAGATCATCCTTGTCGTAACCCTCTCCTTATCCTATTCTCCTCAGATATTTCTTCTCCTATGCTGACATGGATTCTTTCTTTCATATAAAGATTATCTACTAGCCTCGTCTCTTTCCAATCAACGCCAATTTTATTCAGGATTTTGTTCTCAGTATATTTTATTAATAATTTCCTTGTACTATAAGTCAACTTTTCCTCTTGTATTTGAACCAGGATGCTAGAAGTATGAAGCTGTCAAAGCTATTTCGACATTTACATACAAAATATCCAGAAATAATAAACAAGACTTTATTTGAAAGTAAACTAAACTGCATCCACAAGAACTAAGTTGTTTGTACTTCGCCAACCAGTACTAACGAAAAAGCATTACTAGGGAGTTATCAAGCTGCATTTGACAATGCAAAAACCAGTAATTCACATACAATTATTACTAAAAATCTGATTTTACCGACAGCTATGCACTTAGTGCAAATGAATGATTGGTGAAAAAGAGACTGACAATCTCAAGGACACAATTAAAAAAAAAGGATAAGAGACAAGGCTGAAGGTACTTGAATGTTAAGGTTTAGAAAAAAATATTCAGAAGAATATTTACTTCTTATTCCAGATAGACGAATTCACAGATATTTCCAGCTGTGATCGATTCAAAGTCTTTGTAAGAGTAACAATGATTATAATAATTATTAGAGGAGTAAAATTCGCTCTGGCGCCGGGGATCGAACATGGGTCCTTGGTTCTACGTACCAAGTGCTCTAACCACTGAGCTACGCCGAAGTTCAATCCACAGCAACGGATCGAATCTCCCTTCTTTAGTGTTTTCCCTTTGTGGCCTTACTCCAATTTCGACATATTAATCCTTTCTATACTCGGATACTCGCCTCCAAATTTGCTGTGAAATAAAAATGTTAGAAGCAGTACTTAATAGAAAATTCCGATTTATTGTGTACTTAAAGAAATCACTCTAGACATATTATTATTATTATTATTATTATTATTATCATTATTATTATTATTATTATTATTATTATTATTATTATTATTATTATTATTATTATTATTATTATTATTGTCCGAACTTTGATGATCTAAAATATCTTAAGAAAGATCTATAGAATGACCTATAATCAATAAAATGATCTAAAAATTACTTAAAAATACTTGTCTTCATTTTACGCCATGGCAGTACAGCACAGTTCTTACTTCTGTAACGCTAGAACTAAAAGTAAAAACTAATAGGCTTTTAAGTTCAACTTGCGAATTTGTATGTTCTAGGAAAGAGCACGTATAATAAATATTATCTCATTCAGAATTATTTCAGTAGGTAATCACCAGGATGCGCAGGTAGTCGAAAGTTAGGGAACGACTGCTATCGTAAAGCACATTTTTCCACATACGCTGATACAATTCGAGCACACTTGAAATACGCTAAATCACTAGCAATGAGAGCTTCTTCAATGCAGGAACTGTCGAATGCTTCACAAAAGTCTCTGTAAAAATCTAACGATTTATTCTCCTCCGTGGATACACTTTGTTGCAGTAAAAGTTACGTGGATTTCTTCTTACTTACGAGTTGCCCTGTCCGTATATGCTTATCGCGGGCCACATGTTTTTGAACAGTGAATTTCCATTGATACTGTTGAAGTGCCACGGATACGGGTTCGTAAATCTTGAAGATCTTGTACTGAAGCCGCAAACACACGGTCTTTTACATAGCTCCATAGGAAGAAGTCCAGTGGAGTGATGTCTGGGGAACGTGCTGACCACCAAATTGATCCGCCGTGTTCAATCCAGCGATCTGTGAAGGTTTCTGTGAGGGAATTCCGATCATCCAGGCTCCAGTATGGGGTGGGGGCTGTCTTGTTGACAGATTACTTGAGATTGCAGATCAATTACCTGGTGGTACAGAAACTGTTCCAATATTTCTTGGTATACCGGGCCAGTTATTGACTCCTAATGGAAGAAAAAAACCTATAATCCTGTTCATCAGGCCGCACCAAACGTCTACTTTTGGGCTAACCCGGGCAAGTTCACGGCACACGTGTGTTTTTGTATACTCCAAATCCTTACATTGTGTCGATTGGAAGATCCTGATACATGAAACGTTGTCTCGTTTGGAAACAAGACGTTTCCAAGAAATTGAGGATCCCTGTCAATACGATCCAGTATTTCAATAGCGAATGTCTGTCATCGTGGCCTGTTATACGGTTTTAATAAATTATTGAATAATTTGCACCTTGTAGGGGTACAAACGAAGTTGCTTATAAAGCACTCGATGCACATTTGATCTCGGCACATTGAACTACCGGTAAGCAAGGCAAATTGATTTTTGAGGACTTCTCTGAAATCCTGTTCTAATTTTTTCAATCTTCTCTTCTAAAACACGTTTTCGAGAACCTCCAGATTGTTTGGTCACACTTCCAAACGCGAGAAACTTCTCACACCATGCCTTAATGCTTTTCCCATCAGGTACATTTCCTCCACATTCTAAACCAGTAATTTCTTTGCACTGTAATTATTGATTTAGTCTCTACATATCAGAACACAGTTTCTGCGCGTTGTTGCGGAGTCACCATTTTGTTATATGCCATTGTTGTCCAACATGATACAGATGAATTAACTTCAAACAAGTGAAATAACAATTCTTTGAGTTACTCTTTCTCTTAATACCAGTCTCATTCCACCATTCCGCATACTTTCTTAATGATGATTAATTAAAATGTGGGAGGTTTGAAAGGGACACAATGTATTATCTAGATCTATACTTATTACTCGATCATTGTTGGTACAGCTATGCAATCGCTAAGAAGTGATAACTCGCATAGATCTGCAGAGTTGCAAATTTACAGGAGATTAAAAAAAATCTTAATTTTTCTATAAATAAACAAACTTTTTATATATTTCTCTGCTTTGCAAGGTTTTCTACTCAAGGACAAAGTATTAGTAATTAGTAACTGTCTAGTTTTGTTGACGTAGTAGTAGTAGTAGTAGTAGTAGTAGTAGTAGTAGTAGTAGTAGTAGTAGTAATAATAATAATAATAATAATAATAATAATAATAATAATATAGTTAACTTAGCTATAAATTTCTATGTTTGCAGACATATAATATCACTTCTTAGCTATCGTAGGTAGCTATTCTTAAATTATAATACAGAATATTACTGAATACCTAGCGTTGAAGAAATAAGAATAGATTGAATGATATAAGCAATAAAATTAATTAAAAAAAGTCTTCCTTTCTTTTAGTTCTATGTCTTTTCACCTTCTTTATTTTTTCTTCAAAATTTATATTCCTTCTTTCATTTCACTTCTATTTTCTTTCTAATTACTTTCATCTTCTTCCCTTCTCATTCGCTATCCTATTTTTCCCCCTCATTTAATAATTTGTTCTTTTCCACCTATCTTTTACTGCCGTATCTAGCGTACCGCTAGCCAAACAGTTAAAGCATTCACTCTCTGCACTGATAAACCGAGTTAGATTCCTGGCGGTTCCAAATGGAATTTATGCTGGACGAAACGCTGCTTTGTAGGTTTTCGTGGAGTATTTCCCTCTCCCCTACCGGGATTCCACTATTGTTCCATTAATTATCATCATGCAATGCTATGTAGTTTCCCTACCATGGCACGCTGAGAGCAAAGCCTACGACTGCAAAAAGAACTGTTGATTCGACGCGTCGCTCATAGATGGCAATGCTTGAGATGAATAGCCTTTTCATATATCTTCCCCTTATCTTATTTGTAACTCTTTTCTTATTGTTTTTAAACTTTTTCTTTCGTATTGTTTTTCAGTCCCTTCGTATGTTTGTTTCCATTCTTCATTTCTTCGTTTTTCAATCTATTTTGTCTTTTCCCATTATAAGTAATATTTTTGTTTTTGTTTTTGTTTCCTTTCATTTCTTCCCATTATTATTTATTTCTTTCAATTCTCTCCGTTGTTTTCTTGCTTTCTTATAAAGGGTAAACATTGGTAATTTCGTGGCAGTGGTTATTTCGTGATACTTTTTCTTTGCTCTTTCGTGAACTAACCAATGGTGTTACGATATTCAAATTTCAACCAAGGGATTGCATATGTTGTCCAAATTCCAGAAACATACAGCTACACTTTGTGTGACTATTGTAGCTGCTTCAGTGAGCTTTTATGTTTGGAGAGAGCAAGTTAGCGTCGACTTCTCAGGCGTACAAATTTTGTGGATGTTTGTAATTACATTACAGGCTTATTACTAAAGGAAAGCATATGATATTTGGTACAATGATTTATTATGTCTTAATGAAATTTTAGGAAATGTTTTTGGAATTTTAGATACAGGTGTAGTCGCCATATAGGCTTAGCTTTACTGATAGAAATCTTAGCTCTATGAGGTGAAATTTTGCTGATCATTAAGCGTTATATTTTATACTATTTTAAAAATTGTATTACAATACGAATTTTAGAAATTTGAAGAAACGATGTGATAACAAAAAAGAAAAGGGGGACGCAATGGGTTCAGTGTAGCTTCTGTTTGATTTGTTATCATGCTAATTGCCAATGATAAGTGCTACATGACTTACTTGCAAGAATTGTGACAGAAAATGAAACATGGCTCCACAATTTTGGACCGGACACAGAGGCAGACAATGGAGTGGCATCATGCAAATTCACCAAAGAAAGAGAAATTCAAAAGTGCACCTTCGGCAGGAAAAGTTATGGCTACTGTGTTTTTCGATTCAGAAGGACTTTTGCTGCGGACATCATGCCACACGGAGCCACCATTAATTCTGACGCGTATGTGGTAACTCTCAAGAAACTTCAAGCTCGACTGAGTCGTCTTCGACGACATCGGGAGAAGCAGGATGTTCTGCTATTGCACGACAACGCACAGCCATA
The DNA here is from genome assembly GCF_040183065.1 of Periplaneta americana. Lineage (NCBI taxonomy): Eukaryota > Metazoa > Arthropoda > Insecta > Blattodea > Blattidae > Periplaneta > Periplaneta americana. The sequence continues at coordinate 96,860,337 of NC_091123.1, forward strand.
TGTCAGTCACAAGACCACAGACCAGATCAGAAAATTCGGATAGACAACACTGAAACACTCGCCTTACAGTCCTGAACTGGTACCGTGAGATTACCATCTCTTCGGTAAACTGAAGGATCCCTTCGCGGAACGAGGTTAGAAGATGACTCCCTTTTGCACGCTGCTAAAGAGTGGCTCAGACGTGTTGGTCCAGACTTTTAACGAGTTGGTCTACAGACCCTCGTTCCTAGGTTACGTAAGGCAGTTGAAAGGGATGGGAATTATGTGGAAAAGTGACATTTTGTTCCTAAAGAATGTATCTGCATACTGTGAAAATAGCAAAGCTGTAGAATAAAAATATAATTTTTAAACAAATGATATGCATTACTTTTGGAGTTACCCTGGTAATATAGGCTATAGTAAAGTCCGTAATAAAAGTGTTCACCCTTTCAGGACAAAGAAGATCCCTTTTGAATTTCAATTTTTACTTTGATTTCATTGTTATTATGAATTGATATCTATTTCTATGTTTTCTTACTATGAATATTAGACGGAATTACTATGTTTGAAGTCTTGTAACATTAAATGAGAATTTCTTTTGACTTTCATGAATTTTTCCACAATTCTTCTACCTCTCACGAAATTATCAATGTAATATCACGAAATTACCAAGGTTATCACGAAATAACCAACCTTTTAGCTTAAGTTGTAAAAGTGGTTTTTGGCACTTGTCCAAGAACGTGTCCAATCTTTTATGTGTCCAGAATTGTACAGCAAATTATAGTCTTATAGATGAAGAAATCGGAATAAGGCTATATTGACACATTTGCATTTTAAATTAATTTTCATGAAATTATCAAACAATTACCAATGTTTACCCTATTTGTTTTTCATTTTTCTTCTTCTCATTTATTTCATTATTTCACGTTTCGGTTTCTTCTTTCTATAGTTTCTCCTTTACCAAATTTCTCATTTTCTTCTTTCTTCTTTTACTTTGTTTCATTTCATTGCATTCCTTTAATATAGTGATTAATTTTTTCTTTGCTTCGTGCTGTTTCTTATTTCAAATTTCCAGGTTTTTCTGTATACGTGTATATATATATATATATATATATATATATATATATATATATATATATTCATTGGCATTTGCTTGAAGATAAAAAAGAAACTGCCACATGTTTCATATCTTACTTCTTTTTCAAGCAGATAGAGACTCATTTCTGCACACAGAACCAATCAATAAAATTATACATACTATTATTGAAAAAATATGAAGTTAGTTCTGATTCTTTCACTGATTCCTGTAGCAATATGTAACATTGCTCTTATCTGGCTGGGCGGGAGAAAAGGTCTGCTGGCGTTAGTTGTGCCAGATTCTATAAATTATTATTATTAATTATTAATAATCGTAATATGGAGTGTAGAACATTGCCTTTATATAATATACAGGGTTAGGTAAAAGTCCAGCACTACCTAAATAACTTTTGAAGCATGTTGTTCAGTGACATGAAACTTGGTATGTGGGGAAAACATATAGTAAGAACTCAATAATGATATTACCGAGTTTTTTCTACTTCCAGTTTTAAATGGAACACCTAATATATATATACATTTTTTTTTATTTGAGTTTTTTAAAAAGTACTCACACTTGATACTTCTGTACAGATTCAGTGTTTCTAAATCAAGAAAACAGAAAAGTGGATTGAATATTAAAAAAATAAAATACGCCTTCCTGAACAAAAACAAACCAAAGCTAGCTCACCTTCTAAATACTGTGTTGAAACTGTTAACATTCAGCTGCTTGACAATGTGCCAGGCGATCATAGAAACTCTTTAAGGAATGCTTTAACTAGGCTTTAGGAATATATTGCACCACTTCCATTATTCGATGCTCCAGATCTTCTAAGTTTTTTGGTTTTTCTCGATATACTACTGACTTCCAATGACCCCATAGAAAGAAGTCCAATGGCGACAAATCTGGGGACCTAGCTGGCCACTATGTGACCTCTCATACCAATCCATCGATGTGGAAAAAATCTAGTCTAAATGCTCACGAATATTCTGTTCATAGTGTGCTTGAGCTCCATCATTTTGGAAATAGATATCATCTATAGGTAGACGATGGTTGACTGGATGTGGAAACAAGTTTGCGATGGCCGCTACTACTTGATTCTGAAGGAAATCCAAGTATCTATTAGAATTTAGCGTTTCTGTGTTTCTGTAAAGAAGAAAGTACAAATAATATGGTCACCAAAAATACCATTCCCAAACATTAAGTTTCTGTGGATACTATGTATGATTCTCCAGCATTCATTGTGGATTTACATCTGACCAGTATCGGTAATTATTGTGTCTGTTGACAAATCCATTCAGGCAGAATGTGGCTTCATCTGAGAATACAATTTTTCTAAGAAAAGCCGGATTTTTGTTAACGCGCTCACAGTAAACAAACGAAACGTTTTACTCGTATTATTCGTTAGACATACACTTTTCTGTTTTCTTGATTTAGCAACACTGATTTTGTACAAAGTATCAAGTGTGGGTACTTTTTGAAATGCTTAATGAGCATAATTCAAAAATATAAAACCGGAAGAAGAAAAAACTCGGCAATACCATTATTGAGTTCTTAGTATATGGTTGTCTCCACACACCAAGTTTCATGTAACTGAACCGTTTGCTTCAAAAGTTATTTAGGTGGTGCGGGACGTTTAACTAAGTCTGTAAATATTTTGTACATTGAATACGAATTGTTTTTGAGATACTACACGATCAAGTAATAGGTTTTATTGAAATTAATATAAAAATTGTAACATTACTAGTAACATAATTAGTACATTATTAAAATATGCTGTCACTGCGATACGAGTTACTGTTAGTATTGTTCAGGAGCTGCTGTCAGCATCACTTCATTAATATTGCATTGCATTTTGTATGCACAATATACCAAGTCTCATTAACTGCATCCTGTTTCCGTAAATTCAGAACGCGGGGTTTGTGTTCTTATCCGGTGCATGTCCATTACAACTCGTATCATTTCCGAAACTCTTTTTTTGTTTGTCCTCACACCAGTACAGACCAATATAATCAACTATTTATCGAGACATCTTTTCCATTACACAGACTACCTACAACAGAGTTTGTCATTTATTTTGTTTTCCTTCTGAAAAGTGAATTTGTGTGTGGAATTATGTTAAATTGTTTACTCACGTAAGCAATTTTATTGTACACAACGTAAAAATAATAATTTCAGGAGGGAAACTGCATGTTACTGTACTTGTAATGATATGTATCATATGAAAGTTTTATTATTTATGACTAGATCCTGGATGTTTAGGCATTTATTTTGGTTAAAATAGGCAGACATATAGGCACTAGTAATAGCAAAAATAAACAGTGAAAAAGACATTTATTATTCATGGAAACAGACTAAAAATATACAAATACTTAATAAACTGTACCATACGGTTTTTTTTTTTTTTTTTTTTTTTTTTAAGTTGTTAACTGTCATAGTGAGCCGCCTGTCAGAGAGAACGTTTTTCATGTTGGAAAAAGGTTTTTCTACTGCTACTGAAGTGATTGCAGCAAACTTCAAACAACTTATTTCAGAAGGACTGTCTCTACTTTCTTTCAGAGATCGGGAAAAACAGATTGTGTATTGTTTCAAAAAGAGGAATGTGAGAAGAGATTAGAGACTTCAAAGTACGCGTGACTTGCGCGTGCAAGCGACAACAGTAACGGCACCTGGAAACTTGCTTTTAATACTTCCCTCATCCCCTTTCTTTCGCTGGTAAACCCCGAAGTGACCTGAGCACTGAAGGTTATACTGTTCAAACATTTTTGTTAAGCGACATAAAAGATGGAATAGGTAGGGAAGAAAAGTTTACGACTTTTTGGAAACATATGTATTGCCGGAGAATAAGATTCTCAGCAAATATTTGTTTGAGGTGAATATAAATTTTTAATTTGTACAACCGTCCTTTTTTGTTTTTCATATAATTTATGTGCGGTTTATTATAAATGCAATTAAAATACAGAAAATGTACAATAAGGACGTAAAAAGGCCAAAAAGGTATTTAACCTTAAAATAGGCAACGGGAGCTAAAATAGGCAAAAAAAGGGGGAATTTAAATTAGGGCCCATCGTCCCCAAATGTGTGGAAACGTGTTTATCTCTAATAGGTCTTTCATACATACACTCAGTTTCAAAAAAGGCATTTTGCCTAACATCCGGGCTCTATTGATAACAATATTATAAATTGTAAAATGAAAACGACAAGAATTATGTTGTTAGAATTTTGTAATATGATATTTTTAGCACATATAATTTTGGTTGTAGTTCATTTCAAAAACTCACAACCAAACATTCTGATGGGGGCAGATATGAAAGTTATTTTTTTTCTTCCACCATGCTAATAATGTCAAAGAAAGTGCTTATATAAATTTTGGCCACTCGAACGCAATTATGAGGGGAGTAAAAAATAAGTTTCCCTGAAAGAAAGAAAATACAATTTCGTTGCAAAAAATGTTGGAAGAGATACAACTGTTGAGCTATTTTTCAACATATTCCCCATTGAAATTTATACATTTGTCATACCATGGGATCGACAGATAGGTGCAGACGGCTGTCACACACTGGTTCCGATCCCAGGCGGTAGACTTCTACGACACAGGTCTACGAAAGTTAATCCCACGGTATGAAAAAGTCTCAATTCGGAATATGTTGAAATATATCTCAAGAATTGCTATATCTGTTCCAATAAACCTTTCCATGAAATTTTATTATCTTTCTCTAAACTGTCCCAGGGAAACTTATTTTACAGCCCTCGTAATTGCGTTCGGGTGGCGAAAATTTGTATGAACACTTGTTTTGCCATTGTTAACATGATGGAAGAACTTTTTTATCTGCCCCCATGAGACTGTTTGCTTGTCAGGTACTATGATCAAGAGTATGATGTAGGAATTAGAATTACACAAATCCCAGATGTTTTCGGACTTACAGGCCTAAAATAATGTGCCGGTACTTTTCCGGTATCCTGTCCTTTCTTTCGTTTTCATTTTATTTTTTGATCCTTTATGACCGACTTTGCTGCTTTCTTTTCTACTCCTGTAGATGTCTGTCCTTTGGTTTCCTGTTTTCCCGCTAGTTTTGTTACCTTATTATTTAACATATCGAGATATGAGGCTATTTCCGGGTTTGAGGGTATATCTCTCATTGAGTGAATTTGTACTTTGTCCTTTGCGACGCGACTTGCGGCAAACGTTGTGTGGGAGACGGGAGTCTGGTTCCGATTGCGAGAGAGAGTGGTTCTTCAGCTGAGCGTCGGAGTAAACCTTGCAACTGGGCTGCGTGGGTGTAGTGGCCGACTCGACGTTTGCCAAGTCGACCGATGCCGAGGACAAACCTATGAGATGGGCACGCTTGGTTAGAGAGAGAGGTCAAGTTTTGCCCATATGTATGTTTTCTATATTTTGATTTCGGGTGCTTATGCGATAATATAGATTTGACATATTCATCTTTTACAAATCTTGTTGCCATTCTCGTTCGCTATTTTTCTTGTACAGCTGTCAAAAGAAAAAGTGGCCGCTCTCCTGAAACCAAGTTCCCTTCGGGTATCTTCGCTACAATTCGGAGACAGGCGATGTTACATGTTGTTGCACCACGTTGCCTGATACCTACAGTTATAATTGAAGTATACTGTGTGTTATTCGATAGCATAATGGTAGCGTTCAGGCCTCTTATTCATGAGGTCCTGCGTTCGACTACAATCTCGTGCTTTTTCTGTCCTCTTTTGTTCTGTTTTTGAGAGAGACAAACTAGACATAATGGTTCCTTTCTCTTTTATGATTATTTTAGTAATTAACATCAGGTTCATTAATATATTATGCCATGACTTTATCATTATGATATTGTGGCTGCAAATGGAAAGAAAAAAGATTTTATTCTCAATAAAATATCTTTCGTGGCAAAAACATAACAAATTTACTGGCGTCGGCCTTAAAACATTCAAACAATTAAGCGTTCAAAAAACAAAACAAAAAGCCACAAAATCAATATTTAGTCTATCTTCCTCTTATCTCGATCATCTTGCAGTCGAGTGGGCATGGAATTGACTAGTCTTTGCAAATAGCGACTGTTCTTAGACACGATATTCCAGGCATTCTGAACATACATACATAAATGTTCTGTCCATGGGCAGGTCTTTCATTGCAAACCCAGCAATCTCCAATCTTTCCTATTTTCTGCCTTCCTCTTAGTCTCCGCATATGATCCACATATCCCAATGTCGTCTATTATTCAACCAGAGACCCAACCAATTCCTTTTTCTCTTTCTAATCAGTTTCAGCATCATTCTTTCTTCACTCACTTTTTCAAACACAACTTTATTTCTTATTCTGTCTGTCCACTTCACACGCACCGTTCTTCTCCACATCCACATTTCAAATGCTTCAATTCGTTTCTCTTCATTTCGTCGAAATATCCATGTTCTTTCCCCATACAATACCACAATCCACACAAAGCACTTCACTAGTCTCTTCCTTAGTTCTTTTTCCAGAGGTCCGCAGAAGATCCTTCTTCTTCTATTAAAAGCTTCCTTTGTTCATGTTTGCAGTTTTTCTTGAGAAGGATAGGCCTAAATGCGGTAACATCCCGTTGCATTCCGCACACCACTATCTCTTTCGCATCTTATTAAATTCCAGGGGGCCCAAGCGTGGAGATGAGGAGATGGATTTGACTAATTGGGCCCTCCGGATTTCACCGAAAGTCACGGCAAGGGTTAAATATTAATTCTATCAGGATGTTTGACCCGGTCAGAGACCGGGAAATCTCAATTAGCCTTTGCCCCCCGCATCCTGGACTAGCTTCTACGAATCATCAGAAAATCTTAGAGTGTGATTGGGCCAATTTTTCCGAAAATGTTTCCACACTTTTGCTCTCGTAGCTCAGCGGACGAACGTCGGAATTTAGATGTCAACGTCTCAGGTTCAATTCCTCGTTACTCCTTTTCATTTTATTGTGGTTCAAGATAGTATAATGTAATAATACAAAAAGAAAAAGTAATACCAGTATTATGCAACTGGATTTTTCCAAACCTAATATAAAATTTATGTTATTTATATCGCTAAAGAACGATTACAATATAAATAACTTGAATATTATTTATACAGTATCACTAAAGAACGATAACAGAATATAAATGATAAATATTGGTTTGTTTAATTAATATATTGCGAAATAACAATAACAATATAAATAACTTTAATATTGTTTTATAATGCTAATGAAGGAAAACAGAATATAAATGATAACTTGAATATTATCTATATCGCTAAAGAACGATAACAATATAAAGAACGTGAATATTATTCATATCGGAATTGTAAAAGAATATTAATTAGTAACAGTGTCCTATTTATTCTTCTTGGAGCCAAATTTGTAACTTTTAAAAGTGTGGTTACTATGTTGAAGTGTATGTGTTGTAACGGATGCTTGATTTGTTATGTATGTGAGTCAGTTATGGGATACTTGATGTCGTCGCAATGTCGTAATTATAGTTTGATTGTGTTTGTGTGACTATTGTGTATTAATTTATGATGTATGGTACGGAAAGCTGCATATTTGTGTTATTGAAGTGTTATGTATGTGTGTTGTTAATGTTTTTGTATGTTTCAAATTGATACCTGATATTTGTTTTGTAATCGCAATGCCTAATTTACGGATTGTTTATGTTTTGTTTACATCGCGTAAGCTAATTTAATTTTCTTTTCCATTTCTCTTTATGCTTATCTTTTTTGTGTATAAAACTGTAGCCCTAACATACATATGTAAAGTAGGGCTAACCCCCATTGGAGATACAATAATAATTATTATTCATATCGTTATAATACGATAAGAGAATACAAATGATGATCTGAATTTTATTCATATCTCTAAAGAACGATAACAAAATATAAATAACGTGATTTCCATAAAGAACGATAACTGAATATAAATGATAATTTGAATATCATTTACATCGCTAAAGAACGATTAAAAAATAAAATGAAAACTTGAAGAAGGCCCGAACCCACGACCTTTGAATCATTAAACAAGCACTCTACCGCTGGTCTGCGAGGCGTAGATATGGAACACTTTCATAGTTCCGGAACTCCTTGTACAAGCACATGCATCGTGTAACATCGCCGCGACCCGAAGTGGACTTTGAAAATATTCGCTGTTCACGAGTGCGGCCACTTTTTTTTTTTGACAGCTGTACATTGTATTTTGGTCTAGATTCATGATCTCAATTGTATATCTGTTTTATCATGACGTGGCACATGAAATTTACGTATGCGTTTGCTGAGTCATCATGGACAGTGTTTGTAGTATAAATGTGCATAGGCCTACACAGTGGATAGATTGCGATTATGGAAAATGTTTCTTCGCCCTCATGTTACAATCAGATAAGTTTGGATCTGAATTAATGTATTGCAATAGAAATTACACTGAAGAACAGATGTTTATGCAAATCTGGTACGTTCAACCAGAGGTCACGGGATCGATACCCTGCCCCGGAACAATTTTTCCCTTGAAATTATTCAACAAATGTTTACTTTTTGTCTTGCTCCGAAATAAAAATAGGTGAATATTACTAATATCTGTGCCCTAAATCTGAATTTAAAACACAAATTGTCCCATCAAGTGCAATTTTCCGGGGAAAATGAATTGCATTTTTTATCACAAACTTGTTTTTAATTTTTCGCTGCTACTGATAAAATTAGAACACACTAGGGATTCAAAATTCCTCATAATAATTGAAAAATGTGTACTGGATACAAAAATGATGTAACATGGTTTAAAACACAACAATAAAAATATTTCATACATATAATGAGAAAAATCTCGGAATTTGATCTTACATTTAAAATAATATTCTGGATGATTTCTGTTTATAATTAGACCCGGGACTGTATTTTACAAGGAACCAACAATAGTCTGCAAGCATGCTGGATGATGATCTTCCTTTATATCGCCTTTCCATTTCAGATATTTCTTGATAAAACCTTTCCCCATGCTCGTCGCTTAACGCTCCAAAGTTAGGAGGAAAGAAATCCAAATGAGAATGTAAAAAGTGTATTTTGAGAGACATATTACACTCCATTTTGTCGTACGCACTTAACATGATATCCACAACAAGTTCTATGTAGTTCTCTGCCCCAGGATTTCCAAGGAAATTTGAGCAAACGTCTTTGAAAGCGCTCCATGCCATTCTTTCTGTAACGGAAAGTTTTTCCTCAAACAAAGGGTCAGCCATAACTTTGTGAATTTGTGGACCGATGGAAATTCCCTCTTTGAATTTTCCGTCACTCAAACTGGTAAACTTTTCATTTAAATACTGAAATCTACACCCTTGTTTGTTCATTGCATAGACCACACTTTGAACTGTTATGAAATTTAGTTAACAGAAGGGACCAATATCTGTTTATTTATTAGAAAAGCAAAATAACACGCCAACAATCATAGTAGACCTTAAATAAGTCATAAATTCATAAAATACATTAGCTTTTGTTTTGATTTATACCCCCAACCTGCGCCAGATGTTTCCTGGGAGAGCACTTATCGAAAAGTGAAATAATAGTAGGCCTGTATCTTAAAAACCTTACGTGATACGTAGAAAAGAAATGCATTTTCGGATTCAGCGCACATTAAACCATAAGGAACACATTGTTTTAAGTCGGAGCAAAATTCTTGTAGTTCAGTGTTATTAGAGGTCTTGGTAAGTTATAGTGAATGAGAGTGAACAAGATTTTTCTTTTCTCTTTCCTCCTCTCTCTTTTTCCGTTAGTCTCCGTTTTTCACTTGGGAAGTTGAGCTGTTATGTTTTGTTGGTACATTACAAATTTTTCTCCGCGTCATCGTCACTCGTTCGGATATTATAAGTTTTATATATCCCGTCTCGGAATTTTTAATGGTTATTATTGATCTATTATAGGCAACCAAATATTTATGTGTTAGGTTATAATAGTTATTTATTTTGTTTATTGTTATCACCTTACTTTGTTATTAATAAATTGTTCTGTTAAGGTGAAAGTTTTAGTTTTAATGTTCAACCCAGTTCCCAGCAAGGTTCTCATCTTTGTCTAAGGTTCATGGTTAGACGTAACACACTACGGTTCAATAACTCAGAAATACAATTGAGAAAGAGATCAAGATGATTAATTTAGAATATTTTGATTATTGTATTATTATATAGAAGAAAATTGTGCACGCATATGTTATTAAATATCCACTCAAGAGAACCCTAATTTACCAAGTAGGAGTTTAGTTTAGTTATATATATATATATATATATATATATATATACTACTTATTGTATGTATACAAATAATAGTGAAAGATACCCCTACAGTCTTTTAAACATATAGTTTAACAATTAATCATACGCAAAACACAAAATACGATTACACACATTAGATATATCAGACAAGTAAAGGATGCACAAGTTTAGATTATCCAGGAACTCAATATAGAAGAAAGAAATTACTACCGGCTTAGCTCAGGCGGTAATGGTTTGCCTACTGATCCGGAGTTGCACTCGAGCGCGGGTTCGATTCCCGCTTGGGTTGATTACCTGGTTGGATTTTTCCGAGGTTTCCTCCAACCATAAGGTGAGTGTCAGGTATTATATGGCGAATAATCGGCCTCATCTCGTCAAATACAATTTCGCTGTCACCAATTCCACTGACGCTAAATAATCAAGTTTTTTATACAGCGTCGTTAAATAACCAATTACAAGAAAGGAATTCACATATACGATGTGAAAAAATCAAAGATAATTTAGAAATGACGAGGAAATCTAAAAATAATATTAGAAATACGACAGACAAATGAAATTGTGAATAGAATTTTTGTGAATTTTTTCTGTCAAATTAGTTTTTATTACGAATATGCTAAGTTATAATATGCATTCGAGAATTTGGAAAAAATCTTGTTACTAATATGGAACCAAATGATCGACAATCTTATCTTAATTCCTCATTATTTCAACGGACATGAAAAATAATAGCTGTTTGAAGTTCAGGAGGAGTGAATAATTTTTATACGTCCTGTTTGCATTTATTTCAATTGCTCATTTTTAAACTATTTGCATAATTTTTTCTGTCATATATTCCTGATGTAAAAATGTAAAGAACAATTTATATTAATGTTTCTGTGAATTTGTAGAAACATATTACTCTTTCCATCTGTGGTCGATACACCTTTTTAACATTAAAATACACGACTTGGACTTATCCTGTATAAATTTTACCAGGACGTCCTCCTTAATATGTTTTACAATTATTATATCAATGGATAGAAGTAATTATCTGTAGATGATTTCATGAATGTGTTTACTTTGTCGATTGAGTGAAGAATTCTAGCTGATGAAAAGGACTAGTTGCCGTTTTTTCCAATCAATTTATATGTTCTTATTAAGTTACCAATCAGATCATACTTTTCTGAAATCTTAACCATTCAAATTAGTTTCAATATAAGGAAAACTAAACAAAATTAGATTAAGACAATAGCATAGTCTAAGAAAAATCTAATTTGCTGAGTCTGCTCTGAATCTACCTATACGTGTTACTTAGCCCGTAATCCGTAGAGCGACAGATCATAAAGGACCAAGATCGACCGACCAGGCGAATGTTATCCTCAAATCCATATATTTCAACAGAGGTCAATGACCATCCAACAAGAACGGTGGTACCGTGTAGACAGCACGATGACCTACTCCAGCCGTTAAAACTGGTTTTCGAAACCTGATTTCGATACCTAGCATAGTTCCCCAAGTGCGTCACGATGTATGGGTGGTCCCATACTTTGGTTCGGTAACGCGAATCTAGGTGCAATGCCTTAGAATACGACACTGCGGCGCTGAGTACGTGTTTCTTCGCGACGTCTAAGCGGAGTCAATAAAATTACAGTTGCGACAAGTATATTTTCAGATTCTTCATAGAAAGAAGGTAAAATTCTTCATTATTAAAAGAATATATAAATATATATAAATTATATTATTTCTTATGAAATGATATTCTTATAATCATAATCATAATTATCATTATCATCATCGTCATCATCATCTTCATTGATTAGGCTACATCAATCTTGCCCTGTTTCGTCCTCTTCGAAAAACTGGGTTTCCCATTGAAGTTGTGATCCTTCCACACCTTTTCCTCATTTAGAGTCGTACGAAATGATCTTATTTGTTATCTGAATGTAGTCTTCATCATCATCATCATCATCTTGAACACATCAGCGTTAGAAATCTTAATGTCCAGTACTGGGAAACTTAGAAATAAAGTTGATCCTGATCTAGCGATAACTAGAAGACTGAACCGAATAGTTTTGATCAGATATGGAGTTATAATTTAATATATATTTTCTTGATAATATGATTAAATATTTATTGTTCGAAGTGATAATATTGAAGAAAATAGATTTCTTTAAGGTGAATGTTTGTGACTTATCTTTTATTCCTTCAGAAGAAATTACTTTTATATATATTTTGTGGAGTTGATACATGGTTGCTAAAGACATCATTATAAATAACATATGAAACTTTAAATTCTGAACAAACAATATTATTCTTTTTTTGGTGTATATGTACGGGTATTTTCGAACTAAGTATTTTATAAATGTAAATGTTGCAATGCGTCAGTCACAATAGTGAAATAAGAATATTTTGTTTTATACATATAATTACTTTCTAAAAGTATATAAGTTCAATATCATAAAGTGAAAAATATCCTCTATTGATTATATTATATTATATATATATATATATATATATATATATATATATATATATATATACTTATATTTATATCTTAAAGTGCAATATTATAACTTCATTTTTGTTACAAAACTTGTATTGGCTATATTTACCTATAGAATTTTATTTAATATAACATTGTCTTCGGAGACTACTGGATGCACATATTCACAAGATCAGTTAGATCTTAATATATGAGTAGCCCTATATGACTATTAAATAAAATGTAGAGTTTGAGAACGGGGAGAAGTAATATGCACATATGTAATATATATATACATATATACAGTAGATATAGGGCAATACAGTACATATATATATATATACATAACGACACATTCTCCAGTTAACATAGCTTTTAAATATTGAAATGAGGAGACCGAACTGCAAGTGCTGGATTACTACCAGCTTAAAATAAACACAGACGCATTCATTTCTTTCTATTTATCTCGTTTTCTACTGAAAACTAATTAAGAAAATGTCCCCTTAATTACCTTTTTCTCTCTATGCAATGAATTATCTTGCAGCGGAATCTGCGTTGTCTTTTTGTGGATAAAACAAGCGGAACTAATAAAATGCTACTACAGTATCTCTCCAAAGAATACACCACAATTCACTTTCTAATATATGTGTACCATTATTAGGTTAATAATTTTCTCTTAATTCCTGGAACGACGGATCTTAATGTTTACGTAGGCCTATTATGTGTCAATTCCCTGAATTTTATTGTGGCTATACTTAGACATTTTTCGTAGGTGTATATAAGATACTGTGATAAACTGTCTTAATTTCCTAGCCGACTGTGTTAAGGTTGTAAGTAGGCCTACCTACTACAGACCTCTATGCGTAAGTTCCTTAAATTTTCTGACTTGTTTAGATTTTTGCTTTAGGTGTATGTATACCAGCATCAGAAGTTATCTCAATTTCTGGGCCCAGGGATGTTAAGGTTATGATATATACTAATGTGTAAAATTCCATGTGTATATATAAACATTCATTAGCACTAGAAATATAAACACAAGTTTAAAAATGACTTAATTTAACATTCTTACCTCGTCTGATGAGCTTCTATACGTATTCATTAGCTTATAATTTGTGTGAAATCAAACCTAAATAATTTATTATAAATATTTTTTCATTTACCAATATAGGTGTAATAAATTTAACGACATTTTAAAACATGCAAATACAACATTTTCAAGACAGCAGTTCAAAAACACTGTTCGCCAAGTGACTTCCCCTTGCATTAATTACAGCTGAAGAGACCCGTGATATTAGGAAGTATTGAAATCCTGGCATTGCAAATACTTTACTTACTTACTTACTTATTTATTTACTTATTTAGCTAAGGCTTTTATGGAACCCGGAGGTTTATTACCGCCCTCACATAAGCCCACCATCGGTCCCTATCCTGAGCAAGATTAATTTAGTCTCTACCAACATATTCCACCTCCTTCAAATCTATCCTATTACTACTCTCCCATCTACGTCTCGGCCTCCCCAAAGGATCTCTTTCCCTCCAGCCTCCCAACTAAAACTCAGTATGCATTTCTTGATTAGCCTCTACGTCTTACATACCCTGCCCATCTCAAACGTCTGGATTTAATGTTCCTAATTATGTCAGGTGAAGAACACAATGCGTGCAGTTTTGCGTTGTATAACTTTCTCCATTCTCCTGTAACTTCATCTCTCTTAGCCCCACATATTTTTCTAAGCATCTTATTATTAAACACTCTTAACCTCTGTTCTTGTCTCAAAGTAATAATCCAAGTTTCACAACCATAAAGAACAACAGGTAATATAACTGTTTTATAAATTCTTACTTTCAGGTTTTATGATTGCAGACTGGATGACAAAAGATTTTCAATCGAATAATAACAGGCATTTCCCATATTTATTCTGCGTTTAATTTCCTCCTCAGTGTCATTTATATTTGCTACTGTTGCTCCAAGATATTTGAATTTTTCCACATCTTTAAAGGATAAATTTCCAAATTTTTATACTTCCATTTCGTAAAATATTCTGGTTAGGAGACATAATTAAATACTTTGTCCTTTTGGGATTTACTTCCAAACCTATCTCCTTACTTGCATCAAGTAAAATTCCCATGTTGTTGTCGTCGTGCCAGAGAATCAGTCCCATTCCGAAGCTTCTTTGGGGTTTCGTAACAATCTGTTTTTTACGGTGATAGGTTTTTAGCCCTTCACCCAACCCCCCAAGCTAGAGGACCACCCCTTATCAGCTGTCCGCGATTGCTTATTCAATATATTCACTGCTACCCTCCATGTGGAGGCCGTCTCCTCTATCCGCAACCCGAGAACGCGCTATGCCGTGGACTTTGAAAATGCAGTACTAAATAAATTAAGACTAAAATAATAATGTGAGAACTTTATTTGTATACCTACAGCAGTATTAATAAATTAAGCAGCCATCACATAATTTTCTTATACTTATCATTATTTTCTTTTCGATATAGTTAATTTTGGTGAGTACTAAGTCTATTATATAGCTGCCAACAATAATTTAAATTCTTAAACGACATGGAACTAAAAGCAAGAAAGCTCACTGCTGTGTATTAGTTAGGTCTACATTTATTACATTCTATTAAAACAGTTGGTCCGATTATTTCACATTGAGTACCAGAGACCAAAACACTTGTAGTTCATAAAGGCAATCAGGTCCGTGAACTTTTGAAAGAATCATTCGCACCTTGAGCTTCATATTTTCCCTTCTTCTCTTTGTATAACTTATTTCAGAAAACTTATTATTTGTTTGCGGATATTCATTTCACAAAAATTTCTGAAATTCGGTGTCAAATATTTATGTGAATAATTAACATGATTCACTCGATGTTTAGAATTGAAATAAATTGCATTATATTGTCATCATTCTACGTCTGAGAGAATTTGAATTTAAAATCACATTTCGAGAATTTTAATTACTCTCAAAAGAAGTATCAGTACTCTTTATCCGTGCCCATATTGGTTAAGATGCTGTTTTATCGTTAGATTGATCCAAGTTTTGCTAGTTTCAGCGCCATGTGAGCCATGGGTCAGCATTATGTCCTGTGTTTTATCAGATGAAAACCTAAGCTTCTTCATAAAGCGTGCGTCCGCTTCATTTGTAATGTTGGATACTATGACCCTATCTAACCTTCTTTCGCAAACTTATCATGGCTTAGATTACATGAGAGGAGAAATCTGCACTCGCTTTATCTTTTATAACGAATTATGCACACTCCATCCCCTTTCATGCCCGTTTTCATACTCTCTCTCGCTATCATAATATTAATACTCGATCACAACACGATAACACGCTAGAAATTTCACTCCACACATCATCTCTGTATTCCTCATCTTACACTGTTGCCACCTCTCATCAATGGAACTCTCTGTTGCCTGAAGTCAAGAGCTGCAGAACTTTGAAATCTTTCAAATCTAAGTTAGAAAATTAACTTATGACGAGTTGCTAAACTAACTTACTGTTATGACAAGTGTTGTATTGCATTTTCCACCCATTTACTGCATTTTTTTATATTCTAGTGATAGCTATCTTATTTCACCTGTTTTTGTTTTCATCATATTTCCCGATAATTATATATCTATAATGCGATAACTTCAGCTATTCGTAATCATAACTTTCCTTACTGTGTGTTACCTAAAATATTGTGTTCATTGTATGCTTTGTACTTAACTATTTTATGACTATAATCATTATTATTATTATTATTATTATTATTATTATTATTATTATTATTATTATTATTATTATTATACATTTCATTTTGTGTTGTGCCCAAGGGTAGTTCTTTCACTGCTTTCTCCTCTCTTACCTATTTTTGCCTTCCTTTCTGTTTCCTCATATGATCCATATATCTTAGTGTCGTCTACCATCTAATATCTTCATATACCCCGAACTCTTCTCCCGTTAATCATTCCTTCCAGTGCATCCTTCAGTGGGCAGTTTCTTCTCAGCCAGTAACCCAACCAATTCCTTTTCCTCTTCCTGATCAGTTTCAGCATCATTCTTTCTTCATCCACTCTTTCCAACACAGTTTCATTTCTTATTCTGTCTGTTCAATTCACACGTTCCATTCTTCTCCATATCCACATTTGAAACGCTTCTATTCGCTTCTCTTCATTTCGTCGTAATGTCCACGTTTCTGTCACATATAAACCACACTCCATATAAAGCACTTCACTAGTCTCTTCCTTAGTTCTTTCTCCAGAGGTCCTCAGAAAATTCTTCTTTTTATATTAAAAGCTTTCTTGGCCATTGCTATCCTCCTTTTGATTTCCTGGCAGCAGCTCATGTTACTGCTTATAGTACACATCAAGTATTTGAAGCTTTCCACTTAGTCTACTACAACATTTAGAATTCGCAAGTTTATCTTCTGTACTTTTCTTCCTATGACTATGCTCTTCGTCTTATTTGCATTTATCTTCATCCCATACTGCTCACAGCTTTCATTTAGCTCCAGTAGTATATCCTTTAGTATCATTTCCTCTTCTGCTAACAACGCCATATCATCAACAAATCTTATGCACTTTACATCTTCTTCCTCCTACTATCACTCCTCCCAAGTTCCTAAAACAGGTCTTTACTAAATCCTCCAAGTAGATGTCGAACAGAGTAAATGATAAAGGACATCCTTATTAACAATATTATTATTGTCTAGTATTTTTATGCTTTGTATATCTCATTTATTTTCTCTTACTGTTCGCAATTTATTATGCATTTTATTTTCTTTCTATATGTTATATGTTAATTTTTGGGTTTCTACTGACTTCTTGTTTACATTATATTATGATTATCTACTTCAGTTTTGTGTATGTGTTTGTGCTGTACTTTGTAAATTTATGGTGTTTTTTGTTTCGCAGTTTTACTCCTTGTTGAGTGTTAGAGAAAGCCCGTAACCTTAAATCTGCCAGGTTAAATAAACCATTATTATTATTATTATTATTATTATTATTATTATTATTATTATTATTATTATTATTATTATTATTATTATTATCTCAAATTTATCAGTTCAACTGAAAAGGTACATATACATTCAGAGTACACAGATTTTTCACGGAGCTAAATTTCCGCAAGATGAAGAATGACACTTAACAGCTAGCAATTATATTCCACATGGTGTGACTTAAATGCGTTATTGGCGTTAATTTGTCGCTTTTGTTCATTTCAGTGTGATGTAGAAGACGTACGTACTTAACTGGCTAATAATATTACACACATTGTGCAATTTCACAAAGCATTTAGC
The DNA here is from genome assembly GCF_040183065.1 of Periplaneta americana. Lineage (NCBI taxonomy): Eukaryota > Metazoa > Arthropoda > Insecta > Blattodea > Blattidae > Periplaneta > Periplaneta americana. The sequence goes on from NC_091123.1 coordinate 96,878,378, forward strand.
GTTGAGGCTAGCATGTTCCCACGCTCTCCACTTATAATTGTCGGAATTATTTCGACAGCTGCAGTCGCATATCGCGCGCGTCATGAAGACTGCTGCGACGGTAAGCCTGCTGGTGTTCCTACTGGCGGGGACTGAACCTGGGGACGCACAACGCAAAGGTGAGCAATGCGAAATCTAGTACGTTAACAACCAATGGAAGCACGAGAAACATTCTTATTCTCCTGTCATAATAATTGACTGAATTTTGTTTTAGATTTTATCGTGAACATCAGAACAATGTTTTCCCTCCACACTGGAATTGTAAAGAATACAGTCAACTCCGGATATAGTGAACCTCTGCGGACTTGCATATTTCATTCACTACATCTGAGGTTCACTATATTCGAAGTGTCTCTCCCCTACCTTAAATGATAGAAATGAATGAAATTGTAAACAATAAAATAAAATATTTCATTTTTGTGAAATGGACTACACTGTACACTGTTACTCACAGTTGATTTACTATGCTGTCGACGCAAGTCCGCTTGCGAAACACCACATTCAATGTCACTTATAATCAGACAGTGTATGCGGGATGACTTAAGGAAAAGTGAAGTTGTTTCGTATCAGAGTATATGGCACGTGCCGCGTCGTTCGTCTTTTGTGTACCTGACGAGTACAGCAAAGTACAGAACGAAGGAACCCTTGTCCGTTCATAGTCATATTGCAACGCAATGTGTGCAGTTGTGTTATCCTGCTCAAGTATTTAGTACGCGTTAAACAGTGTTGTGCTGATCCATTCATAATGTCGAAGGCAAAGCGTTCTATTCGGTCAGAGATACAAAGTGTAATTAAGAAATATGGGGGTGACATTTTATATTAACGAAGACAATATCATGTGTAATGTATGTAAAATTGAAATAAAAACCAGAACAACTCAGGCTATAGAGAAATATTGCAACAGTACATTGCAGAGAAAATGCGTTGAAATGAAATCTGAGGAACCATCATCATCGTCATCGTCATCGTCTTCATCATCATCATCATCATCATCATCATCATCATCATGATCATCATCATCATCATCTAGTTGTGCGGGTCTAAATGAAACGTTTTGCAAAGAGATGTGCAACATGATGCTAAGTGCAAATATTTCTCTAAAGAAATTGAGTGATCCCCATTTTAGAGGTTTTCTTCAGAAATTCTCTTGATACAAAAACTGTTTAAGACGATTCAGCTTCAACAACTTACGAGAATATATCGTCGTTTACTGCAACGCTGGTAATTGCATCAATGATGACGATGACTGAACCTTGCAAGTTATGTGCTACAGTACTTTTCTTTTCCTTCTGACTGTACGGAGATACAGTAGCATGTTGACTTCGTCTGTTTAGGTTTAAAACCTGTTCAGCGAATGGTCTGAATGAAAAAATGTAACATATAGTAAATGAGCACCTACATTCAACGATAAGTCATCCCGCATCCACTCTCTACTTATAATATTCGCCTTATCTTCCAAAGAAAACTAGGTCAGGTAGAAATGACAAAGGCTGTTATGGTGTTACTGCGTACTGAGCCTTGGAATTTCTCTGGACATAATGTCCGTCTGCTTTTAATAAAAAAGGCAATTTCATTTTCCGCTGTTTCAATGTTATCCGTCATAATGGAAATGTTTATGAGAACAAAAGGCAACCCTTTGACGGTGGAGGATTAGAAATAACAGTAGCTTAGAGTACCTGAGAACAAAATGGCAACCTTTCGACGGTGGAGACAGGCAAGGTCGTCACGCATTTTGTCCTTTGACTAAAGGAGTAAGAAACCTAGAATGTTGTTCTCAACACATTCTTTCAATTTTATACAAAAAGGTCTGACTTAAAATAAGAATTTGTCAGGATACAACGTTCACTATAACCGAAGCCAGGGTTCACTATAAACGGAAATATTGATGTACTTTTTAATGTATGTGGGTCGGGACCAACGATTTAGGTTCACTATAGCCGAATGTTCACTATAACCGAGCTGACTATATCCAAAGTTGACTGTATTTCCATGGATCCAAGACAAAAAATGATATCGCAATTTTTTATGAATACGATATTTTGTGATATGTTTTATGTCCTGATGGTAACTTGATTGTGGGAAAAGATGACAAGAATATCTCTTATCATTTTTTTTCTCTTACCCGTTGCTCTGAAACATGATTATTATGATTTTATACAGTCGTTCAAACTTTAAATACTCGGTCCTGAAAAACTGCAAGAAATGAGATAACACATTTTGCCTTGAAGCCACAGATTTCTTTTACGGAGGTAACATGACTGGTGCTAGCATCTTCACCATAGCCTTCATCGTCGTAATATAAAGGTTAACTTACAGAAGGCTGTTTCCTTGTAGCCAGATCCTGTATCATATTACTGTACTATCCATATTTGATGTAAAAAAGGACGATGACTATTTCTTTTCATACAATGCGCTTCAATATCATTGTTGGAACAGAAGTATGCACTGTTCATTTCATTACACATGGACGAAACTCAGCATTCCTCTATACAAATTGTACAGTGATAACATTCATCTACAAAGGCACAACTTGTCCCGTTTCTAGAAACCATATCTTCAACTATTATGCATATCATGATATAACTTAGCTCAGTAAGATAATAATCTGTGTATGAGGACTTGGACTACTTTTGATGACTTTCCTACTTTGGATTTGCACAAAATACAGTATACAGTGAAAGTTTTGTGATGTGAAATAAGTTGAGATTTTCACGGTAATATACAATTTTTAACATCCTTCACACGGAAAAGTTGCTTTCGGTATACCATCTGCGTACATCAATGACTCCTTATGGTTATATTTTACTTCTATTCAATATCTAAGAGTCAGTTTATTCAAGACTTATTGTGAACATGATAATGTAATAATAAAATTATTTTAATTATAAGTTAATGGTTTTTGTTTTAAATTAGGACATGGCGATTTGGATAAAATAAATTCTAAATTATTTTCCGTGATTAAATTTGCCATATAACATAGAGAAAACTAATGAACTTAGATCATCTTTAGTATTTGCCAGAAACTGTGCGAGTTTCAGCATTGAGAATAAACGCGTAACAGTAAAGTATATTAATCGTAAGTGTTCATAGCGGACAAAATGTGAATTTCTTTTGGTAATATATTAATTACTATATGCGTAGTTTTGCTGTGATTAGTAGCGATTTCAGTCCAAGTTTTACTCTCTCCAGCCAGACGACAACACAGGTAAGGAAGGATGTCTCGTTCTCGGAGAACTTACAGTTACTAATTTTAAACTGCCCAATTAAGATTGGATATAATTTTACAGACAAAGCTTAATAAAATTACAGAATGCAACAAAATCTTAGACATAATGGTGAAAACCGTCTGATACTTGGTCCAAATTATCTTATACATCTTCCATTGGAACAATTGGAAGGGTCAGAAAGCGACGAATGTCATGCAAATGACATCATATAGGAATGGTTCTTGAAGTCCAACATTTAGGCCTACTGCTTGACGCCAAATACTTTAGCGAAAAAAGAAACAGACATCCTTTTACCATAATATTTTGGACCGTAACTTGAGCAGCATTTATTGCACTAATTTTGAATTTCACTAAGATGTTTTCTAATGTTGAAATATACTCCTGTATGTATGCCTGTCTATTTAATTCGTTCAATAATAATTACGTTAAAATAATTTACGTTAAAATAAAAACATATATTCTTACTTGGGTGCAAAGTACATTATTTCATTGGCATATGTCTTTCAAATAATAGTTGAAGAAGATACCAATAAACTGTGGACATAAGTTCCATTCGCAACACGATGAAGGATCTTAAATTTTTAGATATTCGTAAAACGAATGTTGAGGACGTAGGCTATGAGTCATCATCGTTTCCGGCTACTCACTTCTTATCGTGACTTGTAACTTCACTAATTTTAAATTTATGTTCCGCGATTTCGGATATTATTATATTATTAATATATATGTATTTTTCATACTGTAAGAATATCATTATTCTACTTTCTTCTTAGCTTCACTTCTTCTAACAGCCTAGAAGTGTATTACTGCCGAGGAGGACATTTTGTACAACTTGTTTATTAATGAATAGATTAATTCAAAGAACGTAAAAAATTTCTTTAATGTATTCTATAATTTAGTTCTGAAGACAGTACAATGTTTAAATTCTTAAGCAGGTGAGATTGATTTCTTCATTTATTTCATCATTTTATTTAAATGAATTTTTGTATCCTACTAATGTAGGTTATGCCTTAATAAACGACTTATATCAACGTAATGTTTTTAAAGTCTTGTGATTTCAATGCTTCCTTGATGACGAAATAATCTCGTAATTTAAAACCCTTGCACAAGTAATTTCCAAAGCTTAGAAAATTAAGTATAAACAGAATTAAATCAACTTAGAATTAGTCGATGAGAAGAATCATAAATATTATTTATACAAATTTTACTCAAATAGTAACAATTGAAGCTATACTACACAGGTATACTAAACCTTCTATTTTCAAGTGTTTCTCAACAATTTTTCCATTATTTTCCCCCTTTTTAAAATGATAATCTAAATAACATTTATGTTGCCTTTGCTAGACCGTATACAACATCAAGGCATGGTGAGACTTCCAACACATGGAGTTCTCACGACTTTAAAGTTCCATCTTAAAACAACACAAAACACAAAAATATGAAATAAGAATTAATGCTCTAGATTAGTGGTCGGCATTTCTTGAGTAGCGAGGCAACTCCTTAGCACACAAGCAGGATGAAGGGGTACGGCATGATCTCCCTCTGGTTACCTCACTTGTTCATTCACATATTCTACATAATATTATATGAACAATTTTTTTCTAAATTGAAAGTTGTAAAATCAAAAAGAATTCCGTTTATTAAAGATGAACATCTCGTTCCTCAGTTAAAATTGGCTAAATTATATGCAGCTTGACTCCTAATTTTAATCGTCAACTACACATCCATCATAATGTTTAAATTGTGTATAAAATAACAGAAAAAATGAACCACACAAAAATTGAAAAGGAATGAAGTAATATTGACGAAAACTTAATTGAACTTCTCCTTGCTTTTAGTATGTTCACTATCCGTCTCTGCCCACTCACAATATACACTAGTGAAGGTGTTCCAGTTGCGCTCGGGCGCGGGTTCGATTTCCGTTTGGACGGATTACCTGGTTGAGACATTTCGAATTTTGCACCAACCGTAAGACGAATGTCAAGTAATCTATGGCGAATGCTTATAAATTCTTCCTTAACAGATTAATTACTGATTAATATTTTTTACTTATAATGAAACTAATATCTGTCAATTCTTATTATTACCACTAATTTCTTTAAATACAAGACCTCTGATGGCAAAATCTCATTACATTATAAATATTATCATTTTTTCGATTTATATTTTGCTCCCTGCAATATATAGTTGCAGTAAACTACTATTAAATTAATTCTCATTATTTAACCAACTAGCTATCTCAAATTAATTATAATTCTTTACATATTGTATATGGACTGAATTGAATTATATTAACTCATAAATAAAGTTATTACTTTTGGTATAGGCTTTATCTCAGTTTAAATGAAAATGTTCTAGTTGTTAAAATTTAACTCAAGAATATTCTCATAGAATCTTTGGTATGGGCCTATTGTAAATATTCATAATTTAAACATGTGTTGCATTATTGTTTTGATTAAGGTTCGTTGAGTGGAAGAAAATTCTTATGATGTTAACTCCGCCAGTGAAAATAAAACATTCTACTCTAATACTCGGTCTCATCTCGCCAAATACCATCTCGCTATCACCAATCCCATCGACGCTAAATAACCTAGTAGTTGATACAGTTTCCTTAAATAACCAACTAAAAATGCGAAGGTATTCCGCGACTTCTGCTCTTAAACCTCCTTCCTTCCACCTTTCCCATTCCTGTGTTTTGCGGACTGTATTTCATATGACGTCATTTTGCCGACCATTGCTCTAGACCCACGACTACATCTGCAACAAAATGATGGAATGCGCACTATAAACGCTTTACACAGTGATGGCGGTTAATATTAATTAACGAAATACAATTTTATATTCTCTATCTTCCTTAAAGTATTACATTTTCCATTAAATCTTCTTTCTTTTTTAAATGCATTAAAATAAATTATGCCGTGACAGCTTTCGAAGATATTTGCAATTTATTGCACTACTACTACTGCTGCTGCTGCTGCTACTGCTGCTACTACTTTCCTTGTCTGTTTGTGTTTTCAATAACTTTATAATAATGTTGATGTAGTTACGACTTTATACAATTTCAATAACGTTCTGATTAATGTGCCACACACCTGTTTAATTACCGCTATTTATAATTCTCTCTCTGAGTGGAAAATGTTCGCCGTGTGTCATAGATAATTAAAATACTAAATTCTATATTATATATGCACAAACTATTCTGATACATAAACAAACATTGTTTCACTGGTCTACTAAATAACCTAGTATGAGCATTTATGGTGGTTGAGGCAATGAGGAAATTTGTTTCGACCACTATTGAAATTTCTGAAAAAAAATCAGTTATTAACCACAATTAATTGGATAGAAAGAGATGACAAAAATACAAACAGATCTACAGACTATTACTATAAGCATGAAGCACTATGCGATATGAAAGGAAGATAGAAATGAAGAGTATTGCAGCTAGTATTTGCGTTGTTGTACGTTTTATATGCTGTAGGAGTTCTGGCTCATTAATAATGTGTAAAATTGATATCTGCTTTAAAATTAAATTTGAAAATATTACGTTTTAAATTTGCAGTAGAAGTTGTTTGTCAAAAGAAGAATGTACCATAAGTGAAGACAGTATTATTCTTCACATTATAACCGAACATTTCCTCTGTATCAGTGCCATTCTTGTTACAAGTGGAATAAATGACACGAATATTTAGTATACAAATAAAAACACTTGTGAAATAATAATTCATAAACATCACAAACAGCATTATATTTTATGAAACAAATTATTAATAAATTTACATAAAGAATTCAAAACATTGCTTGGAGCAAGAAATACTTATAAAGGAGCTTCATTTATCTTTATTTCTTTATTTTCAATAATTCACTAAAGTAATGTCTTAAGGGTATATTATTAGCCCATGTATCTTCTATAATAATTAATTTTAATTAGTATAATTATTTATTGGTTTATAACGAGTGGTATAATTCGAAGAGGTGATATACCCTAACATCTCGAATCATCTTTTCCCACTTTTGGATAGACATACCTATGTAACATTGTAAAGCTTCGATCTTAATTTTTCATGCTTTAAGTTAAAGATAATTTTTATTGACTACAGAAGTGATTTAATTTGAATATTTTATCTAGTGGAACTTAAATTATTGCATCCTCGATATAGATGAACAATTAATTTATTCTGTTTTCATATATGGAAAAAATTTAATAATTTTTTATTTTATTTCATCTTATTCTTAGATCACAACTAACATAATATACTGAAAGCCAGATTTGTATAATATAGGGGAGAGTCGGGTAGTATCGGACATCGGGTAATATCGGACAGTGAGTTTCTTTCATCTACCACACGATGATAGTACCTGATTGACATGGTTACGTTTCTGTGATGTCGCATAGAGAAACGTAACCATATCATTCAGGTACTACCATATGGTGGTAGATGAAAGAAACGCACTGTCCGATACTACCCGATGTCCGATACTACCCGACTCTCCCCTACGGTACTGGTATAATTCCCGGGTAGCTCAGTCGGTAGAGCGTTGGCGCGCTTAGCTGAAAGTTCCGTGTTCGATATCCGGCCCAGGAACTATTTTTCCCTCGAAATTATGAATCTAAAAATGGAGTTTCAAGAAATAGGTAAATTTGTGAAAGAGAATACATTACGAACGTATGGAGCAGGCCTACAAAAATCTCTCCTGCAACTCAGAAGAAGTGGAGACAGAATAAACCTCTTACAATAACTTTCCAAGGTCGCAAGTAAGGTTTTGATACAAAAATGAGGACATTGACTTTTGGCTTTTTTTTTTTTTAACTCAATCTTCGTGTTTTTTAAAACGCATGACAGATAAATAATTTAGATTGCTGCTTAAAATGTTTTCGGGTTAATATTTATTTATTTTACTTCTTTATTTCTCGTCAAGCTTGTCTGGATATGGCGGATTTGATACATTCCATTTAAAATCCGTCAGTCCCATATCAAATACAAATATAACATATTTAACTAGTACGGTTTTATGAACAACTTCTTAACTTAACAACTCTGCTAGTAACAGTTTAATATTCTAAAGACATCCTTCCCGCCACCAGGAACCACCATCGGATGTCTCCATTCTGATAGGTGCTCAGAGAAGTAAGAGACTGTCATTCCGCACTCTGGATCACCGAAGCTTTTGTACCAACCTTGAAAGCTTACTTCTATTAAATTCTAATGAGCGAGAGAATAGGGTGATATATGTTGTGATATGAAATTTCTATTAAGGGGAATTGGGACGCGTAAATAACCTTCATCCTTCATACCTTTGAGATGGGGAGGGGCATTAAAAGAATGGGGAATTACTTACTTACTTACAAATGGCTTTTATAGAACTCAAGAGGTTCATTCCCACCCTCACACAGGGCCGCCATCAGTCCCTGTCCTGAGCAAGATTAATCCAGTCCCTACCATCATACCCAACTTTTCTCATACCCATTTTAATATTATCTTCCCATCTACGTCTCGGCCTCCCCAAAGGTTTTTTCCCCTCAGATCTCCCAACTAACACTTCATACGCATTTCTGGATTCAACTATATCCATCTCAAATGTCTGGATACAGCTAATTTTCCTATTTTTGTTAGGTGAAGAATACAAAGCGTGCAGTTCGGTGTTGTGTAACTTCACAGAATGAGGATTATTTGCTAGTAAAATATCTTTCAAAATTCATTGGCCCGAATATGTATAATCGTACCGATCGCTCATACGACTTTCACTTTATACAATATAGAGGACACCGACGTAGCTCAGACGGTAAAGAGATGTACTCAACCAAGGCTGTGATCGGACGTGGGATCTAATCTCTCATGAACTAATTTCTGGTTTGGCTTTTTGCGGCGATTTTCCTAACAGTAAACCGAATTCCTAGTAACCCCATAACGAATCCTCAGGCACAACTCGCTATGTAGGCCTACTCACATAAATCTATGCTAGATAAAACTCGTAGTTAATATAGATTCGTCGGATATTTGACTACAGATGTGTTTTAATAATACAGACGTTTTTAATGACGTGTAAAGCGGATAATTCCCCTGAAATGATCTTTGATAACTTTTCCACGATGCACATTAACGAAAGTTTGACATCGACGTAAGGGTGATCCCGATGTAAAGAAAGCCATATCACTGCCACAATTATTTCTCCATGAACTATGTAGCATTGAGCTTTCAAATATACAGTAGTCCTGTAATAGAAGGGGCCTTTCAAGTGAAACGTTAATTTTTATTTGGATGTAAGCAATTTATAAAGGGAAGTTTAATAAACATTTTTGGAAAACCACGAAAGGATTGTAGATATAATTTAATTAGTTATGATTATTGACGTGCGTCTGCGCAAAGCAGAAACATTTGTACTCATATTCTGAGTCTCTGACAACTTGCTGCTATCGGAGAAATGGCTGATTTATATGTCGGGCTTAGTGTCGAGAAACATGCAAAAGGAGACCCCCTGAAGTGTGGTGAAAACGTAATTATTCAAAAAATATTTAATCAATTTCGTGTGAAACGTCCCGTGTTGCTTCATAGGAAATCGTAACGCTAATGTCAGAATTAACTGGTATGTTGGTAACAAGTGCATTAGTAGTGCACGTGAAAAAAGATTGTAACCCGAAAATGAATGAAATCCGAGAAAGTAAATAAAATGTGAAAATCTGTTTCAGGAAATTATGACGATTTTTTTCAGTAGGAAATCAGTAGAAAAGTGTAACGATTCATTTCGATAATGACCAAATTGCATTAAAAATGTTTAGAAGCTGTGAATAACGTAAAAAAATAAGTGAAATTTAAAGAAAATTGGCTTGAAAACTTGTTTTAACTTGGAAATGGATTCAAATTCGTGAGCATAAGAAGGGAAAATGTAGTTTTGGATAGAGATGATATTTAAATATGGCAGACGGCTTATTTAAAATAAATCACTTTTTGACGAAGGAGTGCCGAAGAATATATTATTTAAATCAGTGATTCTCAAACTTATTTGTATCTCGGAACATTGTTTCACCGTGTGGCATATTGCAGCAGAGCGCATTGGAGATCATAACGAATCATTTAGCCTACTGAGCGTTTCAAATGCTTGGGAGCGGTCTCGATAGACACACACACACACACACACACACACACACACACACACACACACACACACACACACACACATAAACCAATGAAAGACCCGAGAACGATCCTGATCACTCCCGAACCCTAGCAGAGTATATATAAAATCTATGTTATAAATTAATCATCACTAATCTCCAATTCACGTTACGCTAATCGAGAAAGCGTGAGTGGTGAGTTTACTGTTATTTACAGTTTTTTTAAATGAAGTTGCAATATTTATTCTCCATGCTTCATATTTATGTTTAATATGGATAAGATTTTTTAAATTAATCCAGAATTGCATATAGAGTGTTAGTTGGAAGGCCGGAAGGAGAAAGACCTTTGGGGAGGCCGAGACGTAGATGGGAAGATAATATTAAAATGGATTTGAGGGAGGTGGGTTATAATGATAGAGAGTGGATTAAGCTTGCTCAGAATAGAGACCAATGGCGGGCTTATGTGAGGGCGGCAATGAACCTCCTGGTTCCTTAAAAGCCATTAAGTAAAGTAAGTAAGCTTTTAGTTAAACGTCAAAGATTAGGCGGTCAAAATGGAAAACATCGTTGTGGAATTACATGTAATTCCACCGGAGCAAGTGTCAGTGCCAAAGTTACTTTCCAAGCTCAAGTCAACTTCTGGTGCTGTGCGTAGAGCATTCCAAGAGATAGGCTACTTCAAGACGAAAAAAGTAATTTAATAGGCAAATATAAAAATAATTTCTGTCATTGGTCTCTTTTCAAGTAAAGCATATTAAGTCAAGGGAGAAAATAACAATAATTGCAGAAGAAGCGCAAATCGCAGTCTACAAATCATAAAATATTTGCCAGTAAAATGCAAATATACACAATAGCAGAAACTCTGATATTACCTGCTTGCGACGAAATAGGTAAACATGTCAAATAATAATAACAAAAGACATGAACCGCAATTCAGAAAAAAAGTGGCAGAAATATATGATAATATAATTTGAATTTCAACTTGATGAATCGAGAGATATAAGCCAAAGGTGACAATTACTGAGCTACATAAAATTTTTATACGAAGATTCTCTTCTTGTAAAGTTCCTATCGTGCAAGGAATTGCCTGTGGTTTCAACAGAATTAGAAGAAAATTAACTATGTTAGAAAAATTGAATTTGTGTGCACTGTTGGTTCACAAGCAATAACTGGTCGAATGAAAGGTTTTACTTCGAGATTTAAGCAAGATTTTCCTAATATTCCTTCAAATCATTCTTTTTATATGAGAAACCTTTGTAGCAAAAATTATTCCTTCAGTCGTAAGGAGCGTAATGGACTCAGATGATGAGATGGTAAACTACACTAAAAGAAGAGCGGTAAAACTGGACTTCTGGAAGTCATGTGCCAAGACGCAGGAGATCTTCATGAAACACTTTCTACTTCTGATCGATATTTATTGGTTGTGCAAAGGAAAGTTAACTAAATAATGAATTTATTATTATTAATATTTGTCACAGAGAAATCTAAGTTCGCTACCCTCATTACAGATAAAATATAGTGTTTAAAAGATGCATTCCTATCTGATGGTTTTGAATAATTGAATGTTATTCATGTTAGGAGATAGAGAAAGGAAGAAAATATGTTTAAATCAAGTGACAATCTGAGTGCATTCTGAAGAAAAATCAAAATATGGAAGTCAAAGTTAAAAACGGTGACCTTTAAATATTTTCTGTGACATCTGATAATGTTTCAAAGGTTAATTCCAGATTGATATTAGAACATTTGTCTGTTTTGGAAAATAAACCGCAACGACACTTTCATTCCACTAACGTAAATTAACATGACTTGGTCCATAATCTTTTGCTGTTATCTATGAAGACACAAAACATCTGCCATTAAAAGAGGCAGAAGACTTGGATGAACTTCAGTCAGATCAGACTTTGAAATTGAAATTTTTGGAAACAATATTACTTCAGTTCCGGATTGTGGAAAAAAAAGTTTTAGCGTTATCAGAACATGCCCTTTGTACAGGACTGTAGTTTAGAATAACCTACTTACGCGAACAAGGATTATCTGATTAGCCAAAAATTAAATATTAGAAACGAGAGCTACTTCTTTCTGTAGGCCAATTGTAAACAAGCCCATATATTGAATTTTAAAGACTGGTGCAATTATTGACTAAAAATACAGTAATTACTGCAAATTTATATTTTGTTTAATATCAATAGTTACAATTATTAAAATATTTTATACATATATCTGTCTTGAGTAGCGTACTACTACCTCAATTCAATTACTGTACAATTATATTGTTATTCCCAACACAGCAAAGTAATTCCGCGGAATACTCATTCATAACCACTTATTTAGATGAAACATGAGTTACCAAAAGTTATATAACCTCTGAAATGTGGACTGAGAAAACAGGAATTTCCATCTAGATTAAGTTATAGGCTAAAATTCAAGTAGCGAAAGTATAAACTTAAACTTAATAATAGGTCTACTTCACATTGATAGTGACGATGTATCTTCTGTGGTAGTTCTGTGATTTTCGAATCTTAAACAAAGAGTACGGTAATTAAAATGAGGAGATTACAAGAAACGTACACAAAAGAAATTCGAAAAAAAAATGTGGAAATTAAAGAATCTCAAAGAGTTCGCGGCGTAAACAAGACATCACAACTTGGTAAGAAAACAAAAACACAGAAATTGATGAATCTAAAGTAAAAGTGGACCTTAAGGGGAATTTTAAAATCCATCATAACTTTGCATGCTTTATTCCAATGAGGTGATATGGAGCCAAGTTAAGATTTTTGTTGCACGAAGCTGCAAAACATTCAACCTGCAGTCCGTAAAGTGTTCGACAGCTAACACACGTTACAAATGATACGCGGCGAATTTCTATTTAGCATGTAGCGCGAGAAGAGGATATGTGGAATATAGACTGCTTAATTGACAATATTGTTGCTAGATTAATATGAACTGGGGGTACGACAGTTCTAGTTCAGATGATGTCACCAACACTTATGACTTGGAGGGAATTTAGTTGTTGTCGCACTAAATTAAGAGGTAATAGTATATTATATACAGAGTCTCCGAAATTGATGTATACACATTTTGAAACAATATTTATTCAGCAAAGAGATGAGACAGAAATACGATTTTTACGGTTTTTGTAATCCTTAAGTCCGTACATGTTCAAAATGCCCCCTTCCGCCTCAGTACACTCCCAACAATGACGTACAACAGAGCAACATACCAACTGGATTATTGCTAATAGAATACTAATACAGGAATGTTCAATCTAAACTCTCAGTTCCTCCAGTGTTTATTGTTTTGTGGCGTACACTGTGTTCTTTAGAGCACCCCGTCGGTAGAAGTCTGGAGGAGTTAAATCCGGAGATCGAGGCGGGAAATCCGCAGCACTTCTTCTTCGTCCTATCCATCTCTGATTGAGTGTGCAATCGAGAAAATTCGTCACATTTATATGAAAGTGAGCTGGAGCCCCGTCTTGTTGAAAGTAAAACCCATTTTCATTCTTAAAGAGATCATTAAGGCGTGGAATCGTGGTTTCCAACATTTGCAGGTATTTCTCACCCACGACAGTCCCTTTGAAGAAGTACGGCCCAATTACTCCTCTGCAAGACAAACCACACCATACTGTTACTCCTGGAAAATTGACGGTTTTTTCTTGAAACATGTGAGTTTTTGTTAGCACAGTACACACAATTGGTCTCTTAATTGTGTCATTAAATTTAAATATGGCTTCATCTGACCAAACAATTAAGTCTTGAAAATCTTCCCTTTCATCACACGTACTTAAGAACCACTCACAAAATTCTAGTCGCCTATCTGGGTAGTCCTCATTTAGTGCGTGGACAAGTCTCGGACTGTAACGCTTCCATATTTGAACTCGCAAAATTCGATGAACTCTGGATTTGCTGATACCAACTCACGAGAACATTGCCTTATTGACTTTTTTAGGGATTGTGCAAAAGTCTGCATGACTGCATCAACACTCTCGTTATCGGTGGAACTTCTCTTTCTTCCGCACCGCCCTTTCAACACGTTTTGGACAGTTCCGTCAACTACAAACTTGTATCGGATTCTTGTGATAGTTAACTTTGTTGATGATTGTGTTCCAAATTCAACCCTCCAACGTCGTTAAACCTCAATAACATTCTCCACTTTCCAATAACATTTCGGTTTCCACTTACGTTCAACGAACAATAATTGCACCGCCATGCTTGTTTATAAACAGATGAACATGTTTCCATGCTTTCCACGCTCTTCTGTATCATAAACCGCAAAAATCGTATTTCTATCCCATTTCTTTGTTGTGAAAGAGTGTACATATCAATTTGGGACACTCCATAGTTTATGTTTAGAAATCTAATAATAATAATAATAATAATAATAATAATAATAATAATAATAATAATAATAATACAAGTTCCTGGGACTAATCTACTATTCTGCATGACAGCGTTTGGTAACTATAGAAAAACAATACTGGGGTCCGCGTCAGGAATGTTCACTCGTATAATGATGGTAGTAACGTGAGAAGAACATGAACACAGAGATATAATTCTTCGAAATTTATAATTCGAATTTACTCTAATAACTATTTTGTTTAGTGAACTGTCCGAAGACAGTTCTGAACTTCATAAGTGACACCAATAAGCATAGGCGCCGACTTTGGAAAATCTTCGGGTATGCTCATCATGTTACACTTTAAAACTCATAATTAACCCCTATATAGTTATAGTAAATGTAAATGCTACAAAATTAACTTAAAATACATGATCACTCACCTTAACATTAAATTATTTTAAAATAAATTATTTTAATAGCAGTTGCGGCACAAATTTAATAATGAAATACGAATGTAAGTGGAGAGAGACAGCATTTACTCGATTAGATAACGATAAGAAAATTACACCATTGAGTAAGTGAGGAGTTACAGAATTTACAATATTTCATCAAGTTAAGAAAATTACATCATTCCTCTTCAAGTAGGAAAGGTTCCTTGTTATCGTGTTTTCATACCGTGCAACTATTTCCAATTCCAAGCTGAAAATATTTCGAGGTTACATCCGGTTCTCCTGTCTGATTACGTTATTTCTATCCGGTAAACCAGTACATCACGGATTATTCGAATTGGTGCATTGTGTGCTCGCATAGTAGCATCATGTTCAATGTCAAGCAAATGTTTGTGATTTCCTCTGGCATTCCTCCTGACCTTAATGTTGTTATTTGTCGTGCAGCTACAGTTACATGTTGTCTTTCACAACATCTCCAGTAAAAAGAACTCTTTTCTTTTATTACTCTTAGAGTGGAAATTATACACAACCGTCCAGCACAGGCCTGCAGAACTGTAGCTCCTGAGAGCGACTGCTTTACTCCCCTTTCTTACCCACCCACCTTTTCTACCAGTGCGGTCATGACGTTCTAGTTACGCTCGGCTGCATTAACATTTATCGCGGCGGCAGGTATATAATACACTATCAAGAATTACAAATGAACAGATAATAAAATCCTTAGAAAGTAAGAGAAAAATGAATGAGGAAAATAAATAAATTAAGACATGTAAAATAAATTTTAAAATGTATGTGTGCATATCACGTAAGAAGGTCTACCTATGTATATATCGTCCTATTAGTAGTGAAGCCGATTAAATATACATTTTGTGTAAAATAAGTTAAGTACAGTCCCCGACTTGTCTTTCCGTGCTCTGTATTCTACTAAAATGAAATAAGTCCGAAATGTTGCATGCAGGCAACAAACCAATTACTTTATTTGAAGAATTTATTATGATTTTTCGTGCATTAATAAAGTTTTAATTCCTGTTTTTACGAAACATGTATTACTGGTCTTAACTGGTTTTTACTAGTAATAGGACGATAAATAAATTGAATAACTCTTTTCGGGTTCTCATGAAGAAGATGGCAGAGCTAGCCGTTAAAAGCTTGGAAGCTAATCTCCAACTCACCTGGCTGAGAACCCGAGAAGAGTTATTCTATATCAAACGCCGGGAAAGCCTCAAGTCATACATCGATAAATAAATTGTACGTTGATAAGTTAGTGATAGCTAGGATGACCGGATTTCAATGCTGTCATTAAACATTGTAACGCACTCCAGCTAAATAAATAAATATATAAGAAAATAAATAAGTAATTAAGTAAGTAAATACTTACTTACTTACAAATGGCTTTTAAGGAACCCGAAGGTTCATTGCCGCCCTCACATAAGCCCGCCATCGGTCCCTATCCTGTGCAAGATTAAGCCAGTCTCTATCATCATATCCCACCTCCCTCAAATCCATTTTAATATTATCCTCCCATCTACGTCTCGGCCTCCCTAAAGGTCTTTTTCCCTCCGGTCTCCCAACTAACACTCTATATGCATTTCTGGATTCGCCCATACGTGCTACATGCCCTGCCCATCTCAAACGTCTGGATTTCAAGTTCCTAATTATGTCAGGTGAAGAATACAATTTGTGCAGTTCTGTGTTGTGTAACTTTCTCCATTCTCCTGTAACTTCATCCCGCTTAGCCCCAAATATTTTCCTAAGCACCTTATTCTCAACCACCCTTAACCTATGTTCCTCTCTCAGAGTGAGAGTCCAAGTTTCACAGCCATATAGAAGAACCGGTAATATAACTGTTTTATAAATTCTAACTTTCAGATTTTTGGAGAGCAGACTGGATGATAAGAGCTTCTCAACCGAATAATAACACGCATTTCCCATATTTATTCTGCGTTTAATTTCCTCCCGAGTGTCATTTATATTTGTTACTGTTGCTCCAAGATATTTGAATTTTTCCACCTCTTCGAAGGATAAATCTCCAATACTTATATTTCCATTTCGTACAATATTCCCGTCACGAGACATAATCATATACTTTGTCTTTTCGGGATTTACTTCCAAACCGATCGCTTTACTTACTTCAAGTAAAATTTCCGTGTTTTCCCTAACCGTTTGTGTATTTTCTCCTAACATATTCACGTCATCCGCATAGACAAGAAGCTGATGTAGCCCGTTCAATTCCAAACCCTGCCTGTTATCCTGAACTTTCCTAATGGCATATTCTATAGCGAAGTTAAAAAGTAAAGGTGATAGTGCATCTCCCTGCTTTAGCCCGCAGTGAATTGGAAAAGGATCAGATAGAAACTGACCTATACGGACTCTGCCGTATGTTTCACTGAGACACATTTTAATTAATCGAACTAGTTTCTTGGGAATACCAAATTCAACAAGAATATCATATAATACTTCCCTCTTAACCGAGTCATATGCCTTTTTGAAATCTATGAATAACTGATGTACTGTACCCTTATACTCCCATTTTTTCTCCATTATCTGCCGAATACAAAAAATCTGATCAATAGTCGATCTATTACGCCGAAAACCGCACTGATGATCCCCAATAATTTCATCTACGTACGGAGTTAATCTCCTCAAAAGAATATTGGACAAAATTTTGTACGACGTCAACAGAAGTGATATTCCTCGAAAGTTACCACAGTTGGTTTTGTCCCCCTTTTTAAAAATAGGTAGAATTATGGACTCCTTCCATTGATCTGGTACAATTTCCTTTTCCCAAATAGCAAGTACAAGTTTATAAATTTCGCTATATAATGCACTTCCACCCTCTTGTATTAATTCTGCTGGAATCTGATCGATACCTGGAGACTTGTACTTTTTCAGATTTTCTATCGCAATTTCGACTTCTGAAAGCGTGGGTTCGGGTATAAATGGCTCAGCAGTTTGTATTTCAATTTCGTCCCGATCATTTCTATTTGGCCTATGTACATTTAGTAGTTGCGCAAAATAGTTTTTCCATCTGTTTAGGATTGATGGAGAGTCTGCAAGCAAGTCACCATTCTCATCCTTGATCACGTTTACCCTTGGCTGATATCCGTTCTTAAATTCCTTTATACCCTTATATAAATCTCGAATGTTTTTATTCTTACTATTTGTTTCTACCTCATTCAGTTTTTCCTTCAAGTAACCTCTCTTTTTATTCCTAAGTGTACGACTTGCTTCCCGTCTTTCATTGAAATAATTATCTCTCTTCTCCTCAACTGGATCCTGTAAGAATTTCAATTTTGCCTGTTTCCTTCTTTCTACTACCATGCAACAATCTTCATCAAACCACGGTTTCTTTTTCTTAGTTTCATAATAACCTATGCTCTGCTCAGTTGCAATTTTGATACTATCTCTGATATTTTCCCACACGCTATTAACATCTAATTCTTTCTCAACTTCGTCGGAACTTTCTAAAGTGGCAAACCTATTCGAAATTTCGACCTGATAATTTTGCTTAGCTTCCTCGTCCTTTAATTTCAAAATGAGTAAACAAACAAAAAAACAAATAATACGCGTACTGCAGTTTCAAGAGAACTGGAGGATGGCAAAATCTAAACCCGTAAAGGAATATTACTTTCAAGGGAAATAGGAATATGATTATTTTGTTGTTGAAGACGAAAGAATTGCTTGTTTACTGTGTCCTATCCAGTTTATTTCTACTTGTCATTTCAATATTAAACCACATTTCAACAAAGTCAATATTAAGAATTATGGAATGCACAAACTTTCGGGTTAGTTCATTATTTCGAACTGTATATTATTTATTTATAAACTGTAAAATTAAAGACGTCACTCGTTGTATTCATTTTGAATTGAAATTAAAAGTGACTTTCAAGGTACAGTTGTCAAAAAAAAAGTGACCGCACTAGTGAACAGCAAATATTTTCAAAGTCCACTTCAGGTCGCGGCGATGTTACACGATGCATGTGCTTGTACTAGCAGTTCCGGAACTATGGAAATGTTCCACATCTGCGCCTCGTAGACCAGCAGTAGAGTGCTTGTTTAATGATTCAAAGGTTGTGGGTTCGGGCCTTCTTCAAGTTTCATTTTATTTTTAATCGTTCTTTAGCGATGTAAATGATATACAAATTATCATTTATATTCAGTTATCGTTCTTTATGGATATCACGTTATTTATATTTTGTTATCGTTCTTTAGAGATATGAATAAAATTCAAGTCATTATTTGTATACTCTTATCGTTTTATAACGATATGAATAATAATAATAATAATTATTATTATTATTGTATCTCCAATGGGGGTTTGCTCTATTTTACATATGTATGTTAGGGCTATAGTTTTATACACAAAAAGATAAGCATAAAGAGAAATGGAAAAGAAAATTAAATTAGCTTACGCGATGTAAACAAAACATAAACAATCCGTAAATTAGGCATTCCGATTGCAAAACAAATGTCAGTTATCAATTTGAAACATACAAAAACATTAACAACACACATACGTAACACTTCAATAACACAAATATGCAGCTTTCCATACCATACACCATAAATTAATACACAATAGTCACAAAAATACAATCAAACTATAATTACGACATTGCGACGACATCAAGCATTCCATAACTGACTCACATACATAACAAATCAAGCATCCGTTACAACACATACACTTCAACATACATAACCACACTTTTAAAAGTTACAAATTTGGCTCCAAGAAGAATAAATAGGACACTGTTACTAATTACTATTCTTCTACAAATTCTTAAATACATCTGTAATTAATCTGTGAAATTCCGATATGAATAATATTCACGTTTTTTATACTCTGTTATCGTTCTTTAGCGATATAAATAATATTCAAGTTACCGTTTATATTCTGTTTTCCTTCATTAGCATTATAAAATAATATTCAAGTTATTTATATTTTTATTGTTCTTTCGCAATATAAATAATCAGTATTTTATGTAAGTAATTATTATAACACAAATAACCATTTTTCTTTGTAAAATAGGTTATTTTATTTAGATAATTAAATACATATTATATAATATCTTATATTAATTAAACAAACCGACATTTATCATTTATATTCTGTTACCGTTCTTTAGCGATATAAATAACATAAATTTAATATTAGGTTTGGAAAAATCCAGTTGCATAATACTGGTATTAGTTTTTCGTTTTGTATTATTACATTATACTATCTTGAACCACAATAAAATGAAAAGGAGTAACGAGGAATTGAACCTGAGACGTTGACATCTAAATTCCGACTTTCGTCCGCTGAGCTACGAGGGCAAAAGTGTGGAAACATTTACGGAGAAATTGGCCCAATCACACTCTAAGATTTTCTGATGATTCGTAGAAGCTAGTCCAGGATGCGGGGGGCAAAGGCTAATTGGGATTTCCCGATCTCTGATCGGGTCAAACATCCTGATAGAACTAATATTTAACCCTTGCCGTGACTTTCGGTGAAGTCCGGAGGGCCCAATTAGTCAAATCCACTCTCCTCATCTCCACGCTTGGGCCCCCTGGAATCTAATAAGATGCGAAAGAGATAGTGGTGTGCGGAAAGCAACGGGATGTTACTGCATTTAGGCCTATCCTTCTCAAGAATAACTGCAAACATGAACAAAGGAAGCTTTTAATAGAAGAAGAAGGATCTTCTGCGGACTTCTGGAAAAATAACTAAGGAAGAGACTAGTGAAGTGCTTTGTGTGGAGTGTGGCATTGTATGGGGAAGGAACATGGACATTACGACGAAATGAAGAGAAACGAATTGAAGCATTTGAAATGTGGATGTGGAGAAGAACGGTGCGTGTGAAGTGGACAGACAGAATAAGAAATAAAGTTGTGTTTGAAAAAGTGAGTGAAGAAAGAATGATGCTGAAACTGATTAGAAAGAGAAAAAGGAATTGGTTGTGTCTCTGGTTGAAAAGAATAATAGACGACATTAGGATATGTGGATCATATGCGGAGACTAAGAGGAAGGCAGAAAATAGGAAAGATTGGAGATTGCTGGGTTTGCAATGAAAGACCTGCCCATGGACAGAACACTTTTGTGGGTATGTTCAGAATGCCTGGAATATCGTGTCTAAGAACAGTTGCTATTTGCAAAGACTAGTCGATTCCATGCCCACTCGAATGCAAGATGATCGAGATAAGAGGAAGATAGACTAAATATTGAATTGTGGCTTTTTGTTTTGTTTTTTGAACGCTTAATTGTTTGGATGTTTTAAGGCCGACGCCAGTAAATTTGTTTTGTTTATGCCACGAAAGATATATTTATTGAGAATAAAATGTTTTTTCTTTCCATTTGCAGCCACAATATCATAATGATAAAGTCATGGCATAATATATTAATGAACCTGATGTTAATTACTAGAATAATCGTAAAAGAGAAAGGAGCCATTATGTGTAGTTTGTCTCTCAAAAACAGAACAAAAAAGAATATAAAAAGCACGAGGTTGTAGTCGAACGCAGGACCTCACGAATAAGAGGCCGGAACGCTACCATTACACTATCGAATAACACACAGAATATTTCAATTATAACTGTAGATATCAGGCAACGTGGTCCAGCAACATGTAACAATGCCTGTCTCCGAATTTTAGCGAAGGTACCCGAAGGGAACTTTGTTTCAGGGGAGCGGCCACTTTTTGTTTTGACAACTGTACATTACTTAAATGCTATAAATTTATGTTTCCGTTGGTGATGATAAGAGGAAAGTTTTCGAAAATCTAAAACAGGTTAGGTGCAAAGAAATGTCAAAGAAACTACCGACAGGAAACTTAGCATAATTGTAAACCTTGAAACGAGATAACGCATTATGAAAACAATGAATTCATTACAATCCTTTTTGAAAATTACATGCCGCCAATGATGGACCTTTGACGCTAAGAGAAGGTAAATAACTTTTCGTGGATGTCGATCATCCTCAATAGAAGTTGAGTGAGGCTGACGTCATATTTCCCCTACTTACGAGTTCTGCAGGCCTGGTCTAGCACTAGGATTTGCTTCCTTTTTTATGATGTTACATCTTCAGCCATGACTAAACATTTTTCAGAATTCCAGTTACTGTAGTTACGTTGTGTTAATTACTTTTCCGCCTCACTATTATGTAGAATGTTGCAGCAGTTTCCCTGGTTATAGTATTATTATGAAATTACATTATTACATGGACATTCTGACCATGTCGACTTTTTATTATGGACTAGTTGCCTTGTGGACGTTTACGGCGATGGACCTTTTGGGTTGAACGATACAGTGCAGGACAATAAGGTGTGGACATTTTTGTGCATTGGACATTCTACGATGGACATTATGTCTGCTCACCTTTTATGCAATGGACTGATGGAAAATTATTACAAAAATGAAGTTAAATGGTGAGTGTTGATAAAATTATATTTTTGTGAAATTGAGGGAAATGGCAAAACCTCTGTCAAATCCCGTCTATCCTATTTTGTCCACTATTAATATCACTCCGATCAAGAGATCGACTAAAATATTACTCCACGAAACCAGCCCGAGCTTCAATACTGAGTTACATTAAGAGCAACATATTTAACTTTCCTGTTCTGCATATAAATTATGTCCTCTGTTCTGAGAACAGTGTATTCCCATAACAATAGTATTTTGTAATGTCAGCATTATAGTTGGTCAACAAATTGGACGTCTCTTACATGTCGTAACTGGGCGCCAACCAGTATTTCCAGTCACGCAAATGAAGATATTTCGTCCTGCACGCATTTCTCTCTAGCACGGAGCTTTTCTATATCAACCCTATGCAAGAGGTCCATTTCTAGATTTCTTCGCTGATGGCGTATCATGAAGGCACCGGAGTTTCATCTACCACAGGATTGTGAGATTCGTGTTATATTACCGCACTCCTACATCATTCGATTGTTATATGATCGCCTAAGTTTACAGACGAATATTGTGCAACAACAGGATAAAATTCTACCTCATTTATCACATTGAATTTCAGTCACTTCCATTGCATTTCAGTCACTTCCATTGAAACCAGCGTTTACCGACAGATTGATTGAAAGGTTTTTGGCTTATAAAGTGAAAATGTAGGCCTACTATGGTTTTGTAAGTATAACAGTCTGAAACATTCCCTAACACACTCCATGTTTACTATTTTTTCCTATGTACCTAATTCTTCATGATTGAATTATATGAGCGTATTATTCAAAAATTTTTATTAACAAAATCGTTCTCCAGCATTCATCATCTTGAGCATCTTGAAAATGTGGATGACACCGAGAGCCTTGTCAGAGAAGGAAGTAACACAATCTCTGTTGTTACAATAATATAATTACGCAAGATACATTACTAACAACAATCGCAATTGAAATAACATCTAAACAGATCTGCAAATGCTAGACATCAGATCAAAATGTCCACAATTAAACCTTTTAAAACAATACGAAATATTCAAGCACACAACAATATACCCACAACATATACTCAATACACAATTAAAATTCAATATAGACCTACAGTACACACATCATATCTCATAATACACAACATACAAACAACCCCCCATCACTGGCGAAAGCAATCGCCGGAAATCAAGGTGAACTGGAGCCGCAGTAGTTCGTAAGACTCTGATAATGACACCACACCGGTGTTGATTTCGACCAGTCTGTCATTAAGATATATTACCTTTTCTTAAACATTTTTAAAACGCTTTTAAAGTTTAATTTTAATACATTTTACATATTTATAATTAGATAATTTTTCTTGACAATGTTAAAGAATTTATGTTCACAGAGAAGTTTAGTGATTTAGAACCTTTGAATAATGACATGAACTTATGTGACGTAAACCAAGGGTTGAATCCTCATCGACGTCTTCTTCTATTTAATTCTTACCTTGCTTTCTTGTCCTTTTCATTCTTAAATTGTTGCTATACTTAGCCTACGTACATAATTGAAGCCCCAGGAGAAGACAATCTGCCTTTTAAACTACAAAAGTGTTCATCAAAAAAATTTAAGAACTCCACAAGAATGGAACGACGCCATCTATATCCCAATATTTAAAAGAGGTTATAGAAAGATCCTAGTTAACTATAGAGAATAAGTCTAATGATCTCTTGTTATAAGAGGTGCGCAAAAATATTAAAAAATAAGTTAAAATTTATTCTGAAACATCTCTAGGTGAAGTCCAATTCGGATATCGTAAGAAAGTTCTCTTATTGATGCAGCCTTCACTCTTCAGTTATAATTTTAGAAAATAAGAGAATTTAATCTAGAAATCATTGTTCTGTTCATAAATCATGAAAAGGAATTTGATGAATTAAGAAAACTACTGCTATTTGATATCGTGAACAAAAAATTCATACCAAATCAATTATTTAGAGCAATAGCAATAATTAAAACAATGTTAAAACATATGCATTAAGACTTAAATTAGGTTGTACTGAATTGACAAATTTTATAAACAATGACAAAGGTGTACGACAGAACGCGAATTCTGTCAAAACCCGAAGTTTCTAGGAAATTCTAGTTCTAACAAAGCTCTTTAGGAAATTTTAGTTTTCACTTAATTCAGTATCTAGAAATAACTATGGCTCTTTGGCAAATTCTAGTTTTGACTAATATAATTGCATTATATTTAGAAATAACCTATTGTTATTAGTAAAAACGCGTTGTAACGATTTCAGAATTTGTTTATGCATTATTTTTTAAGATCTAAATTGTTACTTCTTGGAGGTGTTGGAAAAATCTAGTTCCAACCAAGAATTTTATTATTTTCAACAAATAAAATCACAGAAATTCTGGTAGGACTGAGATATGACATGTTCATATTATCCAATCAGAAGAAACCCTTACAACAGCCATTAGTACATTAAATAATTCATTTATGACAAATCAGTATCAGTCTCTACCAAATCGTTTCGACATTCACTTTTATATTCAGTTGTTTCTTTGTGTTTGTGTTATTGCCTACTTTGACATTCTTTTAATGCAATTTTTACAAACGGCTCACGTATAATACATATGTGTGTGTGTTTTTCCAAATATAAACTGTGAAAATACCAAAGATTAAATCATCAAAAAATTAAGGTGATACAGCAATGGATCAAGCATATACCAGGACTCACCAGTGATGGAGAGTGATTTTTTTGTCAATATTGTAATAAATAGGTACTGTAAAGTTATTAAAAATGTATATGAATAGGATGAACTTGAAACAATATTTGGAGACATGAATGCAGAGCAGGAAGAAAGAGTAGCACAAGATCAAGAAGAGGAAGAAGAAGAATAAGAAAAAGAAGAAGAAGAAGAAGAGATGGTGCTAGCTAGTACATCGTCAAACATCTCCCTAGCCAGGAAGGAAGCCCAAGAAAATTTAAAGAAACAGACGAAAAGAATGAAGTTGATTTCCGATGCAACGCATCCTCCAAGTTGGTGTAGGAGGTAACATCATAATACGCATTCCGGACGTTGACAACGGGAAAGGCCGACTTGCGAAACATCATAGGAGTCCTGTCTGAGATAAATGACGACTTGTATAGAATAGGAACAAAGAATGGAATTTTGAATAAACTGTATTGTAGGTAGGTTCACTGAACTTTAAAAACTGATAGTGTAGTTAATTTCATAAACACCCGATATATACACTTTCTTTCTTTCAGATCCGAATTTGATGTGCAGATTATGTCCTCAAGTTTTCTTGACACGAGAGCAGGCGGCATATGCAGAAATTTCTCCAAGGACTGCAGAAAGAAAGGAGCCATCAGAAGAGTCTTCGTTCATTGTACTTGCAAAAAACCTGTTTCAAAGTGGTGCTTGTGCGTGAAAAAGAAAATTCTCTGCAACCCTAAATGTCACAATAGCATGCCTTGTCACGACAAGTGACTTGTGAGACAAAAAATAATAATGAGTCCTGTAACAAAAGTATTCGTAATTCAATAACAAAAATAGTAATGGTGAAGAATTTTTCTCCGTTCTACCGATTCTTCACCACATGGAAACGCAGAATTAGTGCACTGAAATGGCATATGTACTTTGGTACATCATAGTAATATAAAAATGTTTCAGTATCCCATAACGTAATTATTTGTGTAATAAAACTTTTTTTTATTTCAACAACAATCACAGTACTAATAATAATGTTCATGTGCAAGTACTAATTTCCTAAAGTCTTCCTGATAATAAGTTGTTTCTAGATGTAACTGAATTACGTAAGTGAAAAATAGAATTTTCTCAGGTTTTGACGGATTTTCTAGTTCTTAAATCGTTACAACGATTGTTTTTACTAATAATAATGAGTTACTTATAAATCTAACTTAATTAGGCTATATTAGTAAAAACTAGAATTTCCTAAATAGCCGTAAGTATTTCTAGATGTAACTGAATTACGTAAGTTAAAACTAGGATTTCCCAAAGAACTCTGTCAGAAGTAGAATTTCGTAGAAACTTCGGGTTTTGACGGATTTCGCGTTCTGACTGTAACATATATTATATAAACGGATTGTATTGATGCATAAAGAAAGAAACACATAGGCATCAATATTTAAAGAAGGAATAGCCTCAGACTAATGTGTTGGCAACTGACCAGATTATAGCAGGAGATTCAGAGGATACATTACAAAAATCAATAAACAAAAATAAAAAATGATATCTAGTTATGGTTAAATGATTTTTACTAAAAAATTGGCTTCTAAAGGTACGGATGAATTAACTTAAAATTTTAATAAATGACAAAATATTTCATCAAATAAGCATCTCAACTACCTTAGATTTACAATTTCCTACCAAAAACAGAAAGATATAAACATAGAATTTGCAAAGTTTCCCCAAATAACAGCTATAAGTAACAAAATTTATAAAACATTCCCAAATTTCGAAACATACCATACTGAAAGTATGCAACACTTTCTACATACATATATATTTATACGGATGTGAGATTCGGAGATAAAGAGAACTAGATAAATTCAGGATATGGACAGGAGGGAAGAAATGAAAAAAATCTGAAGAATGTGCATTAAGCAAATTAAGAAACAACCAATTAAACAATTATTTATCGGAATACATCCGTTATCAACACACGTTTTAAATAATATAAGACCGCACAACACTTTATTTCAAGTTGCATCGTTTAGTGCAAGTAATACATAACGTTAATTCTAAGCCATCATTTACAGTTCAAGCATAGGCTTATCATTTAATTGGAAATCTTCATCCAGCTGAGAGTAAGAGCCCTCAATTCTTATATGTATATTTTATTTCAGATGCTGACCAATTGTCTATTATGTTTAATATAGTATCAATCTTAAAAGTAAAATTTACTGAACTCCAGAAAGTATTGCATGATAATTACAATAACATTCATAGTTTTAAATACAAATTTGAAAGTTATTCAGAAGCAAATGACTTAACAACATAAAAAAGTTATTATCCATTAAGTAATTACAAAACTGTATTTAGATTTAAGTGAACAATATTTTATTTCTAACAAGTGCAGCGAAGCGCACGTATGTGGCTAGTCAGTAATATTGAGATAATTATATTACGTGTAACTCTTACGTCTCATAAGTATGGTATAGTCTAAGAAATAGAATATAAATTATATGAAAGAGACAATTGAATGTGTCTTAAATGAATAAAAACTGCGCAGAGAAAGCTAGTCTTTTTTTGGCAAGCTCGACGAGAACCAGAAAGGACCAAAGCAGCAGTATTCATTGAGAATGACATTTTCAGCTTCTCAAGTAAGTTAAAAGAGATAGACAACGAAACAGCATCATCTTTAGGAGCCATAGAAAAAAGATCTGTGCTAAAGAAAAGCCAAATCATAAGCCTAATGATTTGTGCGAATCTTGATCAGAAATTTCGAGGACGTCAAGCATAGTGAGAGATGCGTCAGTTGTCACCAATAGTTTCGTGAAATATATGTCAAAAGGTTTTTGAAAATACCGAAAGAACTTAACTTGTTTTTGTTGTAGGTGTGAATCTGACTTGGGAATTAAAAATTTGACTGAATATGTCTAAATCTTTTGAATTTAAGGACTATAACGAAAATACCTTTGTAGTATCACGATATTATGCCAATCATTCTAGAGTGCTATTTTTTATTGTTTGTATTGCTTGTTTGTAAATATTGTATAAATTTATTTGAGATAAAAATGCTGACATGCAACTTCCTGAAATCTAAAAATTTACGTATATTAAAAACATTTTTTTTTTTAATTTGGACCTTATTATTGCACCAAATCTTAGTATCACGAAATTAGCCAAGTCTGCAATAATGTACATCAAACAAAATAACTTTTTCGTGAAGTAGCTATTGTACATTTCTCCTAGTATGTTCTGTGCATACATATTTGTTCTCTTGTATTATTTTCAAAATACACATAAAATAGATTCATGTTTGACACGAAGAAAAACTTCTTAAATAAGACGGCATGTGATTGGTAGTGTTTGCATATATTTTCATAGTGCTCAATAATTTAGAAAACTATCAGTATATTGAAACGATGACCATAAACTAGAATGTGATACAAGTAAAATCGCCCTCTGGATACAACACTCTCTTCAGTGTGATGGAAAAGATTATTTGTAAAGCCGTTTCGTAACGTACCGTTCCATGATTCGCAAAAAATTGAAAAAAAAAAAAAAAAAAAAAAAACTCTAGTGTCTCCCATTTCCAAAACAGACCCACTATATCTACATTATTTCACTTAAAACAGTCAGAGAAGCGTAAATAAGAACTCTACCTTTGATACACAGCAAGAAATGCATTTCATTAGGTATATGCAAAGTAAGAGCAAGGAATTGCTTTAACACTTAAGAAGTAAACTAATAAAGAAGGAGAAACGGAAAGATACAATTTTTTCTTCAGTGAAATGTAATATTGCCACTTCAGAAGTTTTCTTTAAGTCAGTGTTGTGAGAGTTTGAGTAGTTGCGCACAGGTAAAGTTACGTCGTGACACATGGCTGCGGTGAAAATGGAATATTCTTGTTGTAATGAAATTATGAGTGGCGGGGTTGCTGCCTTGAGTGCTTCAGTAATGCACATGATGATGTTTTAAGGGGAACTAGTAGTATTCGATATTTCAGCTCTCTTTCCGACGACAGCACAGTTATAGAGGTCGCATAACTAGAGTAATGTATTTGTACAATTAGTAATATTAGTAATAAAAAAATCCAGTTATATAAAAGAATTAAAAACAGTTAAAGTGGCTTTCTCACAGAATAAGATGTAACACTGATTTTTCTTCATGTCAAAACATATTTCGGGCGTGAGAAGTTTCTAGCCAGTGTTAAAATAAAATTATTAACACCATTCACATTAATGTGTTACCTCATAATATATAACAAATGTTTAGAAGACTCAAATCCTATGACTATTGGAGATATGGAAAATTTTAGGACCATGATAGTAAAAAAAATGCGCTGAATTACGTCAACAATTAAGTACGATGAAAGTGATAACGAATAGTGGTGAAAAATATGATGGGGGAGACAAGATTTTATAGCGATAAGGAAGACAAGCCAGTGAAAAAAGTTGAAGCCACGAAGAGTGGGGAGGGGAAGTGGTAAGTGAAAGAGGTAGATATCAGTGGTGATAACGACCAGTTTTACTAAGAGGGGGGAAGAAAGAAAAAAAGGAATAGTGAATACTATTTTTAGAGTAACGATTGACCAATATTAGTGGAGAAATAATAGATCAAGAAAAGACTACTAGCAACTGTCTAGTAGTACTGAATTAAGTTAATATCAAAGCATTAGAGTAATGAAGGTGTGAACAATAGCATTTATTGATGGTGCAAATAAGTTGTTATATATAGTAAATAGCGAACTGACAAGCAAACATTCTGATGGGGGCAGATAAAAAAGTTAATTTTCTTTCTTCACTTAGTTAATAATGTCAAAAGAAGTGTTTATACAAATTTTGGCCACTCGACCGCAATTACGACGACTGTAAAAATAAGTTCGTCAGAGGTCGTTAACAGAACGAAAACACAATTTCATTGGAAAAATTTGTTTTAACAGATGCAGCAATTGTTGAGCTATTTTTCAAAATGTTCCCAACCGGAATTGAGAAATTTGTTATACCATGGGATCAACAGAGATGTGCAGACGGCTGTCAAACTCTGGTTCCGATCCCTGGCGGTGGATTTCTACGAAACAAAAATACAAAAATTTATCCCATGGTATGACTTAATGGCTATATTGCAGTGGGGAATATGTTGACAAATAGTATCAGTTTCAATAAAACTTCCCATGCAATTGTGCTTTTTTTCTCTAAACGGCCCCAGGGAAAATCACTTTCTGGACGGCCTCGTAATTGTGGTCGAGTGGCCAAAATTTGTATAAGCACTTATTTTGACATCATTAACACGGTCGAAGAAAATTATTAACTTTTTTATCTTTCCCCATCAGAATGTGCTTTTGAGTAACGAATCGGCTGTAGAAGTGAACTATTATAAACAGTAAGATATATGTGCACCAGCAATTAAATAATGAATAGCAAGGGAAAGGTAGGGTAAGTATTAAATAGACAATAATCTGAGCAGTAAGAGGGAAGTTAGCTAGTGGGATTAGGGTAGTGTTAATAAAGTTTACTGCAAAGAAGTGTTATTTGTAATGATCAGACATATCATCTTGGGGACCGATGAATTAAGTTGACTGCAGCACTGAGTATACACTGAGGCTTCGTTGTAGTGGGAGAAGATGGAGGTATACAGAAACATCAAAACCCGAGGAGCGTTGTTTAGTTCTGTATGTATGTTGACATTGCAGTTCAGAATCAGGCACGGATATTTGAGTTTTAATATTTTACAACTATGCTGGTCGTCTAATGAATATAAACACTGCTTGCAAGGAACGATGAGTTACATAAGAACAATTATAGAAAATTAAATAAATAATATATTAAAAACGAAAATAACCTAGGAATAACAATGGAACTTCTGAAGTATGGAGGACATATTTTTGTGCGGATTGTGACAAAAATGTTTAATCAGATTTTGGAAGGGGAGGATATACCAAAGGAATGGTGTAGTTTATATATATATCTGTAATACATAAGAAGAGAAGTAGAAAAGAGATTAATAATTATTATAAAGGAATAAGTGTTATGCCAGCAATAAGAAGACTCTTTAGCAGGGTGATAAAAATAGATTGGAAGAAGAAATTGGGACAAAGATATGTAAAAAGCAAACTGGCTTTACGGCAGGCAAATCATGCTTAGATAATATTTTTTTAATCCGCCAGGTATGTGAAAAAATGTCTTCAAAAGGGAAGAATATTCACATTGTATTTATAGATTTGGAACAGGCTTATGATTCTGTACCTATCTCTCAGCTCTGGAGTGCATTGACGAATATGGCAATTCCACCTTATTAAAAGGATATACAGGGTGATTTCGTTCAAAGTGTACAAACTGCAGGAGATGATTCCTGAAAAGATAAGGAACAAAACTTGTATATTGAACATACGTCGGGAAATGCATAGGTTCTGTGCTATAAGCATTTATTTATTCATTCCTTCAACAATACTACAATGCAATGCACGACGCAGTGTCATGAGGCCACAGTTACAGGAGGCGTTCGAAGTGACTCCAACGGGCCTCAAGGCATGCGTGTACGCGCTATAGCAGAGACTGCTGCACACGTTCAAATATTCCAGGCTGCATCCAGATGGCGTCACAGGCAGCGCGAATGTGTTGTTCCAGTGTCTGCACATCCGGGATGGGTTCAGCATACATGTATGCTTTGAGATGCCCCCACAGGTAGAAATCTAACGGGTTGAGTTCAGGTGACCGAGAAGGCCATGGAATTGGACCTCCCCGTCCGATACATCGATCGGGGAAGATGTTGTTGAGATGCCTATGGTGCTAGACAAACACGTCCACGTTAGGTTTAGTCGGCACTACCACTGAAGCGGATGTCTACGTAATGTTACCGATACAAATGCTCGCTACCGTCATGGGGAACAGTACCGCTCTCTAGTGAGGAAAACATGCATTCCCCGACCTACGTTCATTATACAATTTTTGTTCCTTATTCTTTCAGGAATCATCTCCTGCAGTTTGTACACTTTGAACGAAATCACTCTGTATAGTGCATGTTATGCTACATTTAAATTGGGGTGGGGGTAGCTAAAGAATTTAGAACAACGAAAGGTTTGAGACACAGTTGTGGTAAGTCCCTTACATTGTTTAAAATATATTTACAAAATGTTTTAATGGAATGAAAATAGGTATATCAGTAAATGATAAAACCCTTTATTCCTTATTATTTGCTGATGACTAGGTGATAGTACCACAGGATAGAGAAGATGCAGACTGTATGGTAAAGAAATTAAATGAAGCATATAATGTAGGTAGTCTGAAAATAAATGCGAAGAAAACTGAATATCTTATTGTTGGAGGAGAGGGAGAAGACTTGGATATACACGGTTTAGGGAAATACGATTAGTAGATCGTTTCAAATATTTGGGCTCCATCATTTCAAGTCGGGGACGTGTAAGGAAGATGTTAAAGGCCGTATAAGTTAAGTAAAAGATGCTATTCGAACAGTTATTCACGTTTATTGGAGTAGAGAAATTCATCATAGAACAAAAAGGATGATTTTAAATGCTATTGTTGAAAGTATTCTCACCTATGTAAGAGAAGGATGGCTATAGACTCAGAGACAAAAACCAAATGTTAAATGCAGTGGAAATTGATGGATTGCGTAGGAGTTGCCGAATCTCTAGATTACAAAGGGTTCCAAATGAAACGACACAGAATGTAACGAAACAAGAAGAAACAATAGTGAAACGATTAGAAAAGGCAGCGTTGCAATGTTATGGCCATGTTCAGAGAATACCAGAGGATAGTTGGCCCAAACAGATGCAGCACCTGGAGAGGTGGCGTAGCCATGGCCATGCAGGAGCGGAATTTGAAAGAAGGCGACTGGCAGGACAGAAGACTTTGGAGGATGGCAGTAGGAGGCACCTCTGAAAAGGGGAGATGCCTTTAAAAGTAAAAAAAAGTAAGTAAAATAACCGAAATACTTGTGTCTTATTTAATGCAATGTGCTACCGTAACATATTTTAAAATAATTATATTTTAATGTTACATAGATTGGCAACTATCTGTGTATTTTTCAATAAAGACTTTAAAGTGGAGATTTTGTAGTTCGAAGAACGGGATGCCAACCTTTAACATAATGTCACACAAATCCAGTTAAAATTGTGATTATTTGAAATGAAATTACCTGTTGGCAGAGTTTCACTTTCGTTTTTCGATGCAAGTTTTCTATTTTTTGTGTGTTTTCTAGTGTTACATGTGTGCGTACATATGAAAAGGGTTCAGTTGTCGGGTATTGAGTTATTGTTATTTTTTAACTCTATCATGCTAGTTTAACATGTGTATGGAAAGAATTGATGGATTTAAGAAAGATAAGATCTGTAAAACTGAAGCCATAATCTTATTAATGAAAAAACCTATTTTTCAGTATAGAGGTTTCTAAATGTATTATATTTAAACATTCATAACTCTGGTTACGTACATCACTTACTCTGATTGTGCTATTTTTTGTTTCATTGCCATGTTTCATTTACACCTTAATTTCCAAAATAAGTGAAAATATAGTGTAGTGTTTTCTTTCTGGCATCTGTTTATCAACAAGAACGTCCAGATTTTCAGCCTCAATTTATTTCTGTTTATTTTGTATAAATTCACATATTAAACAACACATTTCACTGATTTCTTCGAATTACACATGAATTCGACTAATGCTGTTAATCTCAACGTTTTGGACGAATAACCACACCCCTCATTGTCTGGCCACTGTGGCCAATCTTCTTCAATAACCACAAGTAGGACTAATTCCTTTTCTAGGAGAAAGGTTTCTCGGAATAGAAATCTTCCAGTTTTTTATTAGTAGAGGTTCAGCGAATGTGGAAGGAGGTGGAGTTTCTGTTCTGTCGCCTTCTTCTGAATTTAGAAATGGAGGTCTTGGTCACAATATATCCTTCTTATCTTCCGGCACAAAGCGACGCATCTAGTAATACAAATACGTCTGTCTCCCATGGGTAAGACCGCTTGGTCTTATGATTTTCGGCATGTCCGTAAAACTTGCAGGCACATTTTAATTGCCAGTCAAAGATCGGACTGGATACCTTTCCTGACTCTTTTCATACGGCAATTGGAATTATAGATTCAGCTGACGGGCAACTCCTTTGTGCGATTTTCAGAACATTATTTATGATAACGCAAGAGTTCATTCGGAATGCCCATTTGAAACATCCAAACTTTAGATCTGGTTGAAACTTTGTGTGTCCAGTTGGGAAGAAAGATATTTTACAGCACAGATTCATATCACACATTTCTCGCCACATCAGATATCTCATTAATAAATTTTTAATTTGTCCAGCACAATTGTCGGGATGCAGTATCACAGTATCAGCTCTGGAAATACTACAACTGCAACGTAATCTTTGCACATTGGACTATTAGGCCTACACTTTTACATCCTATTAGGCCTATATTACACGTGATTTAATTTTCGTTGGAAATACAGTAATACTAAAATTATTTTGTAATGTGTTACTGCTGTGTATAATAATGTTCCGTCCATTTTAGCGGCTGGTTGAAAACTAAAGTCGTGGCAATAGTAATGAAATACGTGTCCTTCTCTCTTTTCCTTTCGTGTGTAATAAATATATCAGCAAACATCCCCCTCTATACGTGACAATGCATCTTAGCCCAGTCTGTCTGAATTGGTTTGTTTAAATCAATCAATCAATCAAACATTCAATCAATCAATCAGCTTTATTGTCATAAGTATAAAGTACTAAAAACATGTTCAATAAAATACATTAAAACCTTGTACTGGTACTAATATTAAAATTAAGAAATTAATTAAAATTATAAAATGGATTATTTCTTAACCATTTTTTTTTTCATTTTAGTGGAAAATAAACTAAAACTAACAAAATAAGCCTCAGAAAGCAATAGATTAAACATATGAACTGCCAAAATCGAGTACCAATTTTTCCATTTCGATAATTTTGTATTGCGAATAACAAGATGGTAATTAAATCTAGTAGAATAATTATGAATGTTGTTCTTAACATCGAAATATTCTATATTTCATTTTACTTTCAATAAGCATTGATATACATACAAATTGTAAACAGTCAGTAAGTCCTCAGAAATAAACAGAGGTTTACAATGTCTGTCAAATGTAGCAAAAGTAAGAATTGGAATAGCCTTTTTTTGCAGAATGATTACCCTAGATACATACGAACTATTTCCCCAAATATGTATGCCATAAGTAATAATATTAATAAAAAATGCATAATAAGTGTTTATTAAATATTCTTTAGGCACCAATGGTTTTAATTTTCTCAGTAAAAATTACTCTTGACAATCTAATACAAATAATTCAATACGTAGGGTAAACATTGGTAATTTCGTGGCAGTGGTTATTTCGTGATACTTTTTCTTTGCTCTTTTGTGAACTAACCAATGGTGTTACGAGATCCAAATTTCCGCCAAGGGATTGCATATGTTGTCCAGTTTCCAGAAACATACAGTTAAGCTTTGTGTGACTATTGTAGTTGCTTCAGTGAGCTTTTATGTTTGGAGAGAGCAAGTTTGCGTCGACTTCTCAGGCGTATACAAATTTTGTGGATGTTTGTAATTACATTACAGGCTTATTACTAAAGGTAAGCATATGATATTTGGTACAAAGATTTATTGTATCTTCATGAAATTTTAGGAAATGTTTTTGGAATTTTAGATACAGCTGTAGTCGCCATATAGGCTTAGATTTACTGATAGAAATCTTAGCTGTTTGAGGCGAAATTTTGTTGAGCATTAAGTGTTACAACTTTTAAAATAGTATAAAATGTATTACAATAGGAATTTTAGAAATCTGAAGACAAGATGTGATAACAAAAAAGAAAACGGAGACGCAATGGGTTCAGTGTAGCTTCTGTTTGATTTGTTATCATGCTAAGTGTCAATGATAAGTGCTAGATGACTTACTTGCAATAATTGTGACAGAAGATGGAACATGGCTCCACCATTTTGGACCGGAGACAGAGGCAGACAATGGAGTGGAATCATGCAAATTCACCAAAGAAATACAAATTCAAAAGTACACCTTCGGCAGGAAACTTTATGGCTACTGTGTTTTTCGATTCAGAAGGACTCTTGCTTGTGGACATCATGCCACACGGAACCACCATTAATTCTGACGGGTATGTTGCACCTCTCAAGAAACTTCAAGTTAGACTGAGTCGTGTTCGACGACATCGGGAGAAGCAGGATGTTCTGGTATTGCACGACAACGCACAGCCATATGTCAGTCACAAGACCACAGACCAGATCAGAAAATTCGGATAGACAACACTGAAAGAACTACCTTACAGTTCTGAACTGGCACCGTGCGATTACCATCTCTTTGGTAAACTGAAGGATCCCTTCGCGGAACGAGGTTAGAAGATGACTCCCTTATGCACGCTGCTAAAGAGTGGCTCAGACGTGTTGGTCCAGACTTTTACCGTGCTGGTCTACAGGCCCTCGTTCCTAGGTTACGTAAGGCAGTTGAAAGGGACGGGAATTATGTGGAAAAGTGACATTTCTTCCTAAAGGATGCATCTACATTCTGTGAAAATAGCAAAACTGTAGGATAAAAATATAATTTTTAAACAAACGTTATGCATTACTTTTGGAGTTACCCCAGTAATATAGGCTATAGTAAAGTCCGTAATAAAAGTGTTCACCCTTTCAGGACAAAGAAGATCCCTTTTCAATTTCAATTTTTACTTTGATTTCATTCTTTTTATGTATTGATATCTATTTCTATGTTTTCTTGCTATGAATATTAGACGGAATTACTATGTTTGAAGACTTGTAACAATAAATGAGAATTTCATTTGACTTTAATGAATTTTTCCACAATTCTTCTACCTCTCACGAAATTATCAATGCAATATCACGAAATTACCAAGGTTATCACGAAATAACCAACCTTTCAGCTTAAGTTGTAAAAGTGGTTTTTGGCACATATTCAAGAACGTATCCAATCTTTTATATTTCCAGAATTGTACAGCAAGTTATCGTCTTTTAGATGAAAAAATCGGAATAAGGATATATTTACACATTTGCATTTTAAATTAGTTTTCACGAAATTATCACGAAATTACCAATGTTTACCCTACTTCCCAGGTAAGACGTGGGTCCAAGTGAATACCATGAAGTTTAACATTTTGTGATTTATCAATAAGAGTATTATTTAAGGAAAACATATTTCTTTGTTTACTCAAATTAAAATTTAAACCATTAAATTGAAACCAATTGGTAGCCATTTCCAATGAAGTATTCATTGAAGATCTAAGATTCTCGAGACTATTACTAGAGCAAAGAAGTGTAGTATCACCTGCAAACAGAATACTAGTACCATTAATATTTAAAGGTAAACCATTAATCATAACTATAAACATAAAGAACCCCATAAAGAGCCCTGCGGGACTCCACTTTCAAAATTTGAAGATTTAGAATATTTCCTATTTATAAAAACCTGTTGTGAAAGATGAGATAATCAGCTTGAAAAAATATTTAATTCAAGATTTGTAATTTCATAAAAAACATAACGTTGTGATAGTTGTTTGATGAGACACACAATTAAAACGCCTTGGTCAATTCACATAAGGTAGCCAAAGTATTCTTCTGAGTTTCAAATCAAGAAAAAACAGAAGAAATTAAATTTTCTAAAGCATTATATTTGATAACTTTTTTGTAAAAACAAATTGCGCATCGGAAAATAATGCATTACACTTAAAATATTAAAATACAGGAATTGATTTTTATTAACAGTTTCAACTAGTTCTGAAAAAACAGGCAAATTGGAAATTGGTCTATAATTTCCTAATTTCGAAGGATCACTTTTCTTCAATAAAGGTAAAATCTTTGCAACATCAAGTGATTGAGAAAAAACACCACTAATTAAACATTGGTTGATACAACATGCCAATGGTTCAATTATGTAGGATATTACACTTTTCACAATACCAGTACTAACATCAAATATGTCTGCACTTGAAGTTCTTAAGATCACCAACAATATGAAATATCATTACAAGATACCAAATCCAATGCAAATTTATTCTTAGCAACTTTAAGATTGTTCAATAACAATAGTGTTAGAATTATTATGTCCAGAAGCATTGTACAATGTTTTTAACAGAACTGATAAAATCATTAAAATCGTCGGGAACATGATTAAAATTGAGATTCTTATTGTTATGAAGATTCCTATTTTCATTAATAATTCCTAGACAGCTTTAGAACTATTAAATTTATTGAATTTAAAATGAATTTCACAGTGACATTAAGTTTTGCTTTAGTCAACATACGATTATATGATATCTTAGCTTCCTTGTATAAATCACTCAAAAAGTATTACCAGCATTATAATGAAAGGCCCATTCGGAATATAAAGGCAAACAGTCAAGAAAGTTTTTAAAATCTTTCAAATCATCAGTATACTGTCCTTTAACGGAACTAACGAATTTACACTTATTTACTTTCTTATATATCGTCTTCAAAAGATAACACATATTAAAACCATAAGTAAACCAATTAACAAATACGTAAAAATAAGACTGACTATTACAATCCACAAATTCCAACCAATTGGAAGAAGTAAGGAATGATTTGAATTTAATAAGATTAGATTCACTAAAATCTCGTGTGTTAATAAGCTCCTGAGGATCCTGATAAGTATAAGAATTATATGATTTATTTTTAAATGTCACTGACAATGTGTCGTGATCAGAAAAATGTACTTTTCTATTTGCAAAGATATTAAGTCACAAGAAATATTAGTAATAATATTATCTAGATAAGCTGTCCTCGTATTCGGGCTAATAACAATTAGAAGAACGTGACACATTTAATAAATCAGTAGTAAAAGAGTGATTCTTATTCACAACTAAATTCAAATCACCTCATACTATGATATATAAATTTAACAAGTCAAGGCTAGTAAGCATTTTATCAGTTGTTGTAAGAACATAATTTTATTACCTTTAGAGGTACGATAAAGAGCAACCAAAATAACTTTAAAAGATATTAAGATTATAGCCATAGCTTCAAAATGTTCCTCTACACAATAATTAAGAACATTATATAATATACAACTGGAAGTTATGTCCCAAATAAATTGCCACACCACCAAGTAAAAACCTTCCTTCTGCAATAGATAGAGGCGGGAATAAAACCTTCCAGTTTAACAAGATCACAATTATTCTTCGTTAACCAGTGTTCTGATACACATAATACAGAGATATTAAGCAAAAATATCTCTACTTGATTAATTTTATGAAATATTGATTGAATATTGACATAAAATATATTTAACGTAGAACAGACGTCACAATTGAGGGCTTTGCCGGAAGAAAGGCGGATACGCCCTCCTTTGGGAAAACGGTTTAAAACGTAGTGAATAATTCGCTAATTATAGTAGCGAAATTTTGTTTTGATTGTACTGTACATACTTGCAGGACAGGGCTGCGTGCGTGTATAACATTTTATTCAAGTGCGTTTTAAAATCTTAGATTGCATGTATCTCAATTCGCCATATTGACGTATACGCCCTTTTTCCGGCAAACCCCTCAATTGTTTCACTTGTTTTTTCTTGCCGAGTACGGGAATGAAAAAACCGTCTAACGCACGTATTCACAAGTTAGGGTCTAATGCAGCATTTAAATGATTCTCAAAAACATTCACCTTGAATGAAGAATGTAGATCAGGGAACTTAGAATTCAACTACCGAGCGAGTTGGCTCATGCATATAGTATGAGAATCGTATTCGGGAGTCCGTGGTTCGATTCCTGGTCCGACAAACATAACTGTGGTTTTTCCGTTGTTTGCACAGTTACTTAGGCAAATGCCGGGTTAGAATTTTCATTGTCAATGTCCATTATCCCTTCCCCTCCCATGTAGAAAAAGAATTTAGATTTTCATATCATAACATTCACCTTTCTCATCTCATTTAATACCCATGTTCGGATCAAGATGCATGTCTTCATTCGCGTACGGAAAGAGGTGTCCTCTCTTCAACCGTTCCTGAGTTTCCAGCCTTCTGCAATATCTCTGCCAGAATTCATTCCTTAAGAGCACTTCCAAGGGCGCTTAGACACCTTGGGAAGGCGATTGGAAAGGATCCTGTCCTGGTTGGTCATCTTGGCGGTGTGAACTTATAGCGGGGGAGGGTAGAAGGCCCCCACTGGATGAGCGGATGAGGGGTCAAATGCGGCCGGTGGGTTGGTATACCCTCATCCTCATTCATCCCATATACTTCGGAGTGCACAATAGACCTCAGTATGGCCGATTTGTAAAGGTTCGTCCTAACCCGCCCGTAGCCACTGTGACCTGACCTGACCTGACCTGACCTGACCTAACCAAACGTAGAATTCAACTGCTCAACTGACGCACAGTGGTCCAAAATCCATATTTAGCAGGACGAAAGTAGAAAAATGGCGTGTAAAAAATGAAATAAAACTCTTAAATTATTCTTTCTATATAACTGAGTAACACTCAATTGATTATCTTGATCAGCGGTGGCTGCAGAGCGAGATAAGAGGCTGGTAACATACCACATTTCGAGCAGAAAGCATTCTTACTCAGCAAGTGCAGCGAGTCTGTCATTTCTTTGTGCTGTAACTCTGTTGTAAGTAGTCCATTCCCTTCATATTTGGTATCAAGATGTAAAGTAGTTCTTTAGGTATGTAACAGTGTTTGTTCCTGTTACATTTAATGTTGTTATAGCATGTGAAATTAGCATGAATGTACACGGGACAAAATATAAATATACCGAAACCGCTGAGTGCAGACTTGGTAGAGAAAAAAAACACCCTTTGTTCCATCCAAATTTTTTTTTTTCACTTCCTCCAGCATTTATCTCTATTTCAAATGAAGTCTTAAGGTGCACAGATATGCGGAAGTAATAAATTATTATAGTATTTCCAATTGCAGTTGTGCAATTTTTCACGATTGCAATTATTTAAATATGTGAGAACCGAATATGCTTCCGAAGTACAATTCAGAGAGTGCGAGATGACAATTTGTTAATTATGTATCAAAGAAGCTTCCCTAGTGCACAAGAGATGCAACAGTACCTAAAGTGTTACACTTTTCCCATACTAATTTACCTTTGGAGAGCAAGAGGACAAAGAACATGATATTTTTTTAATGAAATGAAAATTGGCTTAGAGGGCTACTTATTAAATGGTGGTAATGAAAATTTAGAAAAAACTGGAAAAGTCGTGGCTGCCCAAGAAAACTTTCCATTACAGCAAGTGTGACATCGAAACAAAGACAAACCAGAGAATTAGAGCTTGAATATAAAACAAATGTACTACTTGTAACTAATCTATAAAATATCATGAAAATCTGTTAGATAGGAGAAAAATTACTAATTTTGTCTAACTGGTTACCCCTATAAAGGTTAGTTTCCCTTATACCAACGTAATCAGAGTTTGTAGGCCTATACAAAACAAATGTACTACCTGTAACTACTGTATAAAATTTTATGAAAATCTGTTAGTTAGGAGAAAAGTTACTAATTTTGTCTAATTGCGTCCCCCTATAAGGGGTAGTTTCCTTTATACTAACGTAATGAGAGCTTGTATACATACTCGTATATGCTATCTGTAACTATTGTGTAAAATTTCATGAATGTTTGTTAGATTGCTGAAAAGTTATTAGTTTGTCCCGCTAAATTTGCATTTTGGACCACTGTGCGACGCCTCAGGAAAACAATTTTCAAGTAATTCTTTAAATTTTCAAGTTTAGCATCTGGAGATAGTCTAGAAACATGTAATGTTACAGATTTTATTACACCGTATA
The DNA here is from genome assembly GCF_040183065.1 of Periplaneta americana. Taxonomy (NCBI): domain Eukaryota; kingdom Metazoa; phylum Arthropoda; class Insecta; order Blattodea; family Blattidae; genus Periplaneta; species Periplaneta americana. Next base: position 96,920,432 of record NC_091123.1, read on the forward strand.
GTTGGATTTTGTCTTCATCAACAACTGCCTTGCTGCCAACCACAACAGAACGTTTGGAAATATTTTTTACGTAGTACATCAGACCATTTCTCAGCAGGAAACTGATCTACTTGAATAACATTAGAAACTGTGTTACTTGTAGATTCAATATTCAGCTCATTATTTAAAACAGTATTAGTAGCTTCCTCTTGAAGTATCATTCGTATTAATAGACACACAAGGAGATTGCGATGGTTGAACAGTATAATTATTAGATAGATTTTTGTCGATATAATTTGTTAGCATGGTCAAATGTAGCTTCAGTAACGTTATTTTATCACGTAATTCGTCTATTACACAGTCGTTTTGAGACAAAAAGTATTGAACAATACGAATGTCAACTTTGTTGTTTCTGTCGGCAAGATCACATAAAGCATCACATAAACCACTATACTGACTGTTCAATTCACTGCTATTTTTATTACCATTTTTATTATTATTTTGTTTCCCGATGTTACAACTGAAATACTGTTATTATACACACTGATTGTGCAGGCAGATATCGACACATCTATGTGGTAAAAGAACTGGAAATATTTCGGTTAAGTGCATATGTTCTATGTGCTTACGTCTATATGCGTTACCCGTTGTTTTAGTATTCAGATATAATTCACAGTACGGTATTGAATCTTCCTTATTGAATTCGCACAAATTGTCATATCAGCATCTCGAAAACCCACCCCTACACTACAAATTTAATTTTCTCATCCATTTCTGTCATCTTTCACCCTCTTAAGGAATAAATTCACACAAAATAATGCCATATTTGTATTCTGTGACCTCAAAACCCACAGATATAAATTTCATTGACATCGGACGACATGATATTTCTCATCCCCTGCTTCCTATCCATTAGGGGATGATTTAAAACAATATCCAAAATGTGTAATCTAAATTGTAGTTGTAGAAAGTAATGTTCATTTTAAATTTTAAAATTCCATGTCAAAAAGTTAAAAAAAAAAAAATTTAATCTTTCAACCACCTCTCTTTCCTCGCCTTTTCACTCTCTTAGGGAATAAAATTTGAAAACCTTCAAAAGTCTAAACGAATTCTAGAAAAGAGCCTTTGTTAAATTTCAGGGTTTCTTGTCTGTTGGTTCAAAAGATATAGGCCTAACAGTAAATTTTGACATTTCTACCTCCCCTTTTCCACCCCTTAATGTTCGTATTTCACAAAACTTCGTTTGATTTCTTGACTAGGGATTAGAAAGAAACTTACAAGAAGGAGATACGATGATGGGTCAGTCTGTCGGTCATAAAATAACTTATTTATTGCAGGGCAAGGAATTTGGAGCACATAAGGTAATGTTGAAACGTAGTATATACGAGTATAGCCCAAGGTTTAGTGAACTGGAACCGAGCTACTGCATTGGCAAAGCAGAAGTACAGTTCAGTCAGCGAAAATTACACGAAAGTTATTACAAAATATTTGAAAACGAATGTATTACATAGTTTAAAGAAATATATTGGCCTACACATAATATATATTTAATTTTGAACTATATAATTAAATCCGTTTGCTTTTTTGAAAGAAGATGTTACTAATTTCCATCGTGTGAAAATTAAGAAACTTCTTAAAAATTAAGTCACTGATATATTAAAAGCTCTTCTCAAACTCAATTGACTGATGCCCTTCAAAAAGAGAGAGAGAGAGAGAGAGAGAGTTACATAGGCTTATACTTTCCCGATATCGCAAATATTACAATGTTACACATTAAATATTAACAAACGTATACCTTATAATCCTTGTGTGATTTTTTTGTAGTACATGAAGAATATCATTTTCAAATTTTCCATTGAGAACGACACCCTTTTATACGAAAGAAAAAAACTTAGGCCTATACATGGGAAAACTGCGTTCCACGTTATCTGACATAGTTGCAGCAAAATTGAAATTAGGCAAGTCACTTAAATGTACATTTTCAATGACGTAATTAGTATATGTGTTCGATAACACATTTGAAATTTCAGTAAGTGTGCTATCTTCACTGTGTTGACGTGGATATGTCTATAAGTTTGGTCCAGTACTAGGATGCGATCACAGAACATCAATCCATATAGGTATTTTCAGACGAGTTTTGTCATGCCTATAATTTTATTTATATACCACACGACAAAATTCGAATGAAGTATAGGGTGAATGACAGACGAAGAATCAATGTATCCACCATAACCTTGAGTTAGAGCGGGTGAGGTCATCTAGCGATACGCGGATGGGAGGGGGATATAAGGCATGAATTTGCGAGTCGCGCAGCAGTCGAGGCAGTGTAACTCGAGTCTCAAAATTTTATTTGTCATCATAAGCATGTTTGTGTTTAATAGTACAAGGCCCTTTACGTTAAATTCATAGAACCTGGCACATAATGTCTACAAAATTTGCAGAATCGCTTATTGTTTTAAATAATAAACACATCATCAAATTCTGAAATACGTGCTATTAATTTTGTATACACTGTACTTGTTCTGTAATTTGGCATATATGTATAAGAATTATTGCACAACTGCTGATTGACACACTTTAACACAACTGCACTGTTTAGTTGTTTATACTCTGGCAGAGGAAATATTGTGCGGGTTCTGAAATAATTTCGCAACAAGTTGCGTGTGAATTTTATTGCCTGTACTGTAATCCTGCTTGATCAATGCAGTAGCTCGGTTCAAGTTCACTACAACCTTGGAGATATATATATATATATATATATATATATATATATATATACAACAATATATATATACAATATTTCACCATTACTTTCTAGAACTCAAAATCCCTTGCCCTGCTTCTATGTACATAGACTGTGTTATAGTAATGAGGAAAACATTACGCAGCGGGAACTGGTCTCTTTTCGCCATCGACTAAATTATAAAAATTTCCAGTGTTCCAACTTACATATTACTTTGAAACTTATACTGTGGTTAGTTTACATACAAAGTAACACAAAACCGTAAAAAACGAAAATAGCAATATTTTACCTCTTTTTCTTAATTAGCAATTTACTCGGAAACTGTGGGCCGGGAGCTGGTCCCTTTTCATATGCACGCACACATATATAGACATTTGACATCCCGAATGTTTACGCTACATAGTTTGCATTTACTTCAAAACAATAGCCTCCAAATTCTATATAAAAAAAAATTATCCTTCTTAGATCCCTTTCTCTTCGTCATGATGTACTACAGATGCACTATATATGCAGATACGTAGAATACTGACGGTAGTTAAAACTATATATGCGTCGTGGTGAACAAACAGTTGTTTATTTCATAGTGTTGTTCGCTACATAGTCTGTTGTGTATATGTGCCGCTCTTGCAGCCATACACAAGCTTATGCTCCAGCATTCAGTTCACTTACATGCACAGTGTTCCCCTCAATCGGTCCCCAAGATGCTATGTCGGTAATGATTATTAATGGTGACACCGTGTACGTGAAAATGTGAGGTCCACCATTACATATAACCAATGTTGTGGCTAAATATATATCATATAGGCTAACAAATGATCTTACAGAAATATCTAGGCACACTCAAAGAGTCATTCATAAGTTTGCAGAATTACGAAAGACTATTATAGGCCTGTGTATGGCGTCTCGTGAAGTCCAGAGTACCACAAGGCTCAGTACTGGAACCTCTTTTGTTTATGATATTTGAGCCGTTCAGAGCAGAAATGGTGTAAGTCAAAACTGGGTAACGAGGTTTAAAGTAAAAATTCCGTAAAATACAGCGCAAAGTAGCAATTAATATGTCCTTCTTGCTATCCACTGACTACTAACAGTTAAAATAAATTGAATATTAATTGCTACTTTGCGCTGTATTTTACAGAATGTTTACTTTAATCCTCATTACCCATTTTTTACTTATACCACTTCTGCTTTGAACGGCTCATTTATGTTAATGACTTGACTAAAATGATAAAACATTGTACACATTATGTGTACGTCGACTATTTACAATTATACTACCATTTGTATCATAACGAAATAATAGACGCAATAAAAACACTTAATGAAGACTTTAACTCAATTTCGATGTGGCTTATAAATTTGGATTGAAGCTGAACCCAAAGAAATCTCAGGCAATATTGATGTGTCATCATCGTCATCTTAGTAATGTAGATTCAAAAAATATTCCTAGCATCATGCTTAACTGTACAATTATTGAATACAGTGAAACAGTATAAAAGCTTGGAATCTTTCTGGATAATGATTTTAACTGGAACACTCAAGAAAATATTGTCGCTGTTCAACCCTTTGAAGCACATAAAATTTTTTCTGCCATTTACATTAAAAAGAATCTTATACAGACACTCGTGATACTTAATATCGATTACTGTGATTCCTTGTTAAACTTAAGAAGTTCTAACTTAAATAAGAAATTGCAACGTGTTCATAATGTACGTATAAGATTCGTCTGTAATATTTGGAAATTTGACCTTGTAATACCGTCTCTTGAGCGACTGTCGTGGGCTCGTCTAAAGGAACGAAGAATCATACACGCTCTTTCACTTATATACAGAATTTTACATAACTCTTCCCCAAATTACTTGTCTTCACGCTTTCAGTTCCTAACTACTTCACGAAATCAGCATCAATGTCTCCTTTCTATTCCTCGTCATAGAACTTCCCTATACTCATCCTTCTATACTGTATCATTACCTCGCCTCTAGAATACATTACCTAGTGACGACAGGGATTGCCGGACACTATCACAGTTTGAAAGAAAACTAGAAGAGCATGTTTTATCTCACGAAATCAGTTTCTGAGAAGTTGCTACATTTATGCTGAAACTTATATCTTTAGTATTTTGGCAATAATTTCCTTTTGTTAGATTAATCCTTCCTCTTGTCTTTGTGCCAAGATACTATAACAGTTTATTGTCCCATCGTTAATAGCAATGATTCTGAGTGTCACTGTTAATTTGTGTCTATACTTGTTATATATATTTTTACTTTTTGTTTGTTCTTTTTTCGCGTCATTTAATATGTTAAACTAATTTTTATTTCCAATTTATACTTGTATGTTCAGTCATTTTTTATGTCACATTCATTCTGTCACTCGTTTTTACTGTTGCATAATTTTTCTTTTAGTTGTATTGCATTTCTGGTGGTGTGGAAGAGAAGGCCTGATGGTCTTAACTCCACCAGAGAAAATAAATAAATATGTATGATCTTCAAAAGCAATAATAGACTAGAGCTTAAAATAATTCGACGGCCAGTTCAAAAGGGAAACAACTCAAAATTTAAAGTTTTGATAAATCTGCATTTTAAAGGTTCACGTTGCTGGAAAATCCGAGGATTATTGAAATTACTCCAACTTCTGTTAGTGATGTTTTATATACACTATAAGTTTTAAATCAGAGCGTGATAATTGGATTATTCACAGCAGCATGAAGCTTTAAGGTGCAGGTCTGTCAAAACTTTTAATTGTTAGTTCTTTCTCATTTGAACTGACTCGTTGAATGAAGAATCAGCCAAATATCTACTTTACATAATCATTATGATCAAGTAAATTTATACATCTGTATTCCGTAAATTTACACATGATAGAAAGAAATATATCGAAAATAACTTTTAGAAATCAGAAAAAAATTGTAAAGTTATAAGACAGAATGTATGACGTAAAACTATAAATATAACACACTTGTAATTATGCAGTATAAAGCAGGCCTGCAGAACTGTAGCTCCTGAGAGCGACTGCTATACTCCCCTTCCTTACCCACCCACTTTTTCTACCAGTGCGGTCATGACGTTCTAGTTACGCTTGGCTACATTAACATTCATTCGCGGCGGCAGGTATACAATACGCTATCAAGAATTACAAATGAACAGATAATAAAACCCTTAGGAACATACCTTTAGAAAGTAAGAGAAAAATGAATGAGGGAAATAAATAAATTAAAAGACATGTAAAATAAAGTTTTAAATGTATGTGTGCAAATAATGTTAGACATTCTACCTATGTGTGTATCGCCCTATTACTAGTAAAGCCGATTAAATCCACTTTTTGTGGAAAATCAGTTAAGTACAGTCTCCCACTTGTCTTTCCGTGCTCTGTATTCTATTAAATAAAATAAGTTCGAAATGTTGCTTGCAGGCAACAAACCAATTATTTTATTTGAAGAATTTATTATGATTTTTCGTGCATTAAAGAAGTTTTAATTCCTGTTTTTACAAAGCTTGTTTCCCTGGTCTTAACTGGTTTTACTAGTAATAGGACGATAAATAAATTGTATGTTGACAAGTGAGTGATAGCTATATGACCGGATGTCAATGCTGTCATTCAACATTGTAACGCACTCCAAATAAATAAATAAATAAATAAATAAATAAATAATAAATAGGTAGATAGATAGATAGATAGACAGACAGACAGACAGACAGACAGACAGACAGACAGATTAGATAGATTAGATATGATAGATTAGATAGATAAATCAGATAAGATAGATAAGATTAGATAGATAGATAGATAGATAGATAGATAGATAGATAGATAGATAGATAGATAGATAGATAGATAGATAGATAGATAGATAGATAGATAGATAGATAGATAGATAGATAGATAGATAGATAGATAGATAGATAGATAGATAGATAGATAGATAGATAGATAGATAGATAGATAGATAGATAGATAGATAGATAGATAGATAGATAGATAGATAGATAAGATTAGATAGAAAAGATAGAAAAGATAGATAGAAAAGAGAGATAGAGAGATAGATAGAGAGATAGATAGATAGATAGAGAGATAGATAGATAGATAGATAGATAGATAGATAGATA